>NW_004443444.1:651679-700338 GCF_000184155.1 Fragaria vesca subsp. vesca
CCCCGGTCAAACCGGGAAAGCTTGACCTTGCCGAATTCATCACTGCTTTTGGCTGCCATCAAAACCCAAGATTTCGTACATGAGGCCTACATGGATCCATAAACATGTAGGAAGGTCCAAGGAATCAGAAGATGGAGTCCAAATTCGGATACACAAGCTGCATTGAAGAAGGAATCATTGAGCAAATAGGAAAGAGAGTTGGAATAGGACTGCCTTTCCTTGCCGATGCAACTAGGGTTTCTCTATAGGTTTTCTGTATAAATAGGGCTGTTGTATGCATAGTTTGGGGAGTCCTTCAATTGTTTTAAGTTCTAGCAAGCCTAAACTCTACCTAAAAACCCTCCCTTACACAGCAAACACAAGCACAGCCGAACCATTCCTTGCCTCCACTGTAATCTTCCACCAATTTCCCTTTCAACGTTGCCGAACCTTATAGGTAGGTTAAGGATGAAGACATCCATGGTTTATGTTTGTAATTACTGTGTAAGAACTTTGAGTTTATTGATAAATATTTTCTGGTTTTGGGTTTTATATGATATGTGTGATTGTATGATTGTATGATCTTCTTTGTGACTTGATTATGATTGGACATGTTGTGTAACGGTTTAGTATGCATGTTAGGATTATTAAAGAAGTAAAGAATCTGTGTTTATGTGTTTAGTAATTGTTAGGTTAATTAATCCTCACCTGATCACGTAATCGAACCCTAGGTCAATTCAAAGTACACGAGTTAGCCATTAGGGGGGAGTTTAATATGCCGTGGTATTTTAGGTCGAGTTGAGCGCAAAGACAACTCGGTTCTAGGTGCTGCATAGGGTAGGCAGGGTGAGTGATTTGCATGGGTTCGAGGATGGGTGACGCCATTGCTAACGAGCATGTCTCCAACGACTCGTGGACGGTAAGTGTTGCTTGATTAGATTGAGCGCAAACACAATTTAGTTAAGTAGTCACATAGTTTTTGGTTGAGCGCAAAGACAACCTTAAACACATGAGAAGTCTTAAGGGTTGGAATTAACTTGCAATTGTGAAAACATAGATAAGATAATTTAACCTTTCATAAAAATACTTGCATGCTAATCGGAATTTATTTGTGAAGTGCTTACAACGTTGAAGTGACCAAACTTTGTAATTATTTGCCTTTGTTTTATTTTCTTTATTTTCTGCCGATTTCAATCCCCCATTTTATTCTTTATGTATATATTGTGTGAATATTTCTAATGACTTTGTTTTGCAGAACAAATTCTTCCCTAGTGTCCCCGGCTAGAACGATACACTACTTACATGTACTACAACTATAGGGTTTTAAATTGCACTAACGTCATCTTTTGACAGGTCACCTTTGGAGGGGTTGCTGCACGGGAGGAGGGCTCTCTTTTGAGCCAAGCAGCTCCGGCTATGGTGGCCGGAGAAGGAAGTTCCGGCGAGAAAACCACCACGACAACCGGACCTTTCGGGGGTGAGAACTCCTTCACGGCGGAGCTAGGGCGGCTCTCACCGGCCTAGAATGGAAGCTGGGTTGGAGGCCGACTGAACGGGACCGGTGCGGCGGCGGTTGGTGGCCGGACTGCGGCGAACGGTCGGGTTGAAGTTTTGGCAGGGTGATGGCTCGGGAGGAAAACCGGGAGAGAGAATGAGAAAAGAAAGAGAGGGAGATGGGTTTGGGCCTCTCCAAACCGGTCCAACACCTATATACCCACACCAACTCCAAAATAAAACACCCCGAAAAATAAATACTCTAATAAAATTTACCTTTTACTAGCTAAAATTTACCATTTTTACCGTCGTCATATTTTCCTCCAACGAATAATCCCCCGAGCATAACCGTCCCCAAAATCCCTCTAGGGACCAATTAAACTGTAACCTCAAAGACGGAGACGGTAAAATTCTTATTATAACCAAGCTAGTAAATAAGGTAAAAATTTAAAGGTCGGAATGTGACAATTCTTCCTTCCTTATAAAAATTTCGTCCTTGAAAATTACATACCTATCATTCGAAGAGATAGGGATATTGCTGCATCATTTGCTCCTTTGATTCCCAAGTAGCTTCTTCTACTTGATGACTTCTCCAAAGCACCTTGACAAGTGGGATTGTCTTGTTCCTAAACACTTGCTGCTTTCGGTCGAGAATCTGAACCGGTTCCTCTTCATAGGTCAAATCTTTCGTCAAACTGATCGGCTGCTCTTGCAGCACATGAGAGGGATCGGCAATATACTTGCGAAGCATGGGTACATGAAACACATTATGTATCCTGGATAACTCTGGAGACAAAAGTAGTCGATAAGCAAGTGAGCCAACTCGCTCTATAATTTCATAAGGGCCAATATACCTCGGACTATGCTTCCCACGTTTACCAAAATGCACGACCCCTTTCCAAGGAGATAGTTTTACAAAGATGATGGTGAACCGAGGCATACCATCGGTGCCCGATGAACTTGCCGGAAAATGCTGGAAACCGGTGAACACAGTGGAGCTTTCATTCGATCGATCACCACCAAATCGAGATGAAAGTGTGATCCATGGACCGGGTTTTGTAGAGGAGAAGGAGAGGAAGAGATTGGTGGTGGTCTCGTTGCCAGGGGTGGGCGGACGGCAGCGCTCCGGCGCGGGGGGACGACGGAGAAGAAAGAGAGAGAGGGGAGATGGTCTGCAGCTCGGTCAACGCCCGAATTGGGCTTTGACAAAGTCAATCCTTTCTTATCCTTTTATACCCGAACCAATGGTTGAGATCAAAACCCGAAAGATCCGACGACCAAGATTAAATGAGCTATTCTAATTTCAGAAAATTAATTTCTTTTACCAAACCTTCAATAAATCATAGAAAATACTTCAAAGCTCTGAAAATAAACCGAAAACACCGGATGATTCGAATTACCCAGGTGATACTACTAATAGCGGAATTATTAATAACACTAAAACACACAGGTAATGTAGTTCGAAGAAAATGTATTCCTCTCTTATTATTGTGCAAAAGGGTACAATGTTTATTGTCTAATCATTCTCTCACAATAACACTCTAGCTCTCTCTGATTCGCTCTGGTCTCTAGCACTAAGCTAGACACCTCTATTTATAGAGTCTAAATCTCTATAAATCCTTATCTAACTTAGAGAATACTCCCTAACTAAGTTAGACAACTAATCCCAAACTAAGTTGGAAAACTATTCCCCTAACAAGCTAGAAAAGCTATTTCCTTAACTAACTTGGAGAAGGAATGGGCTAATCCTTAAAAGGCTAGGATACACCTGTATCATGGCTCCCCCTTTTAGGAACTTAAACTCCCGTTTAAGTTAAAACTGGAGATTAGGAAACTCAAGAGTTCCCTTCTCTTTGCTGAACCATTTAGTTTTGCTTGGAACCTGACCTGCACGCCCAATGCGGAATACTGTACGCTCCCCTCGACGCGTCGTAGCCACTTGCTGCTCCAAAATGCAATCTTCTAGCAATGGTTCATCTTTAAGGCGCTCTTTACTTAGCCTTAACCATACTAAGCCGCAAATACCAAAGTTACAAGGTACCCGATGTTTATCATGTTTGGCCTTGTACTTTGCTTGTGGCTTCTGCAATTTTGCCTTCTCAACATCTTGACTTGAGTGCCCTTCATGTGGACGTGTCAACAAGACAAATTTCTTACAAGCATTGACTAATCTTTTAGCCTGAGTCGCTGCTACTAAGCTTGCCTCTGGTGGGAGGGACGCCGCCCGGATAACGAATCGTTGTCCATCTTTTGTAAATGTGTACTTCTAAGCCTTCCTTTTGTAGATAGCATCTATATCCCATAAGTAAGGATTTCCCAGAATCACCTGACAAACATCCAATGGCACCACATTGCATGTCACTTTGTCGATGTAAGATTTATGAAGAGCAAACTTGAATCTGCATTGACTGGTAATACTTAGTCCTGTGTCTTTCTGAATCCATCCTAATGGATATAGCCTCGGATGTTTGACCGTTTGAAGACCTAACTTTTGAACCAAAGCTTCTGAGATAAGGTTTCTGACTTCCCGGATCTACAATGGCATCAACTAAACTGGTCTTCACCTGCAACTTTACAACAAAAAGCTACTCCTTGCGTTTCTCGTCGTCGTTCCCTAACTGTGTTCCTGCCATAAGGTTGAGCTTCGCATTTGGTTCTGTCATTCCTGGTACTTCTTTTGCCACATTTGTGATTAATGTTGTCTTCTTCCTCTCCTCCTTGTGCCGTAACACTCTTGGTTTAAGGTGAGGAAACTTCACCCAACACTTATCTGCCACATGGCCTGTTCCTTCGCAGTAATTGCAAACCAAACATTCTTTCCCATCAGACTCACCATTCTTATGCTCTTCCGTTTTGGCATAAGAATCATTCGACTTACCCCCAGTCTGTTTTCTATCTCCCTTGGTTTCGTTCTTCTTGAACTTCTTGTCAATGGCGATGGCTTTCACGCTAGCTTCTTCAACAGATTGTACTGTGAACAAACTCAACTCCCTTTGGAGGTACTCATGCAATCCTGCTTCGTACTTCATAAATACCGAATACTCCTTCAGGGATATATCTAGAACCATAGCTTGATTTTGGAATTCGGTAGTGTAATCCTGCACAAACTGATTGGTTTTCTAACGCAAGTTATGCCACTTGTGCCATCGTTCCTCCAGAAACCCTATTGGATAGAACTTCTTTCTAAGCAATTCTTTGAACTGCTTCCACAACACTACCTCCTCATCACTATTCCTCCGGTAGGACTTCCACCAAGTTAAAGCGTGAGATGATAGCTTCAGAGTCGCACAGGTGATCTTCTCTTTCGATGTAAAATGATGGAACGTAAATATGTGTCATGCCGCTCAATCCAGTCGTCCAACTTGTCAACATTGACGCTGCCATCGTACATTAGAACTTCAATCTTGAAATCAATCTTCAAGTTTTGAAAAGAACTCCTTCCTTCTTGTTGCGAGGTTTTGCCGGCAGTGTCAGACTCTTCATCTGATCCCGTCTTTTCTTGTTCTTCTTCCGACTCCGAATTTGTTTCCTTCGGCTTCTCCGGCGATTCCTTCAATAGTAACTGTTTGACAAGACCGGTCAATTCTGCAATCGCAGTGTTTGACGTCGCCATCTGCTTTTCCAACGCAGCAAGTCTTTCTTTCTCTATTCTTTTGTCACCCATATTCTTTCCTCTTGATCTTGTGGTATTTTCCAAAGACACAAGAGCTTTTCCTAGCTTTCTATATAGTGAACGAGTCAGGACCATGCACCATAGGACTCCTCACATATATGGTTAGCTCTGATTACCAACTTGATATGAATTACCAAAGTGATACTACGTAATAGCGGAATTATTAATAGCGCTAAAACACACAGGTAATTTAGTTCGAAGAAAATGTATTCCTCTCTTATTATTGTGCAAAATGGTACAATGCTTATTATCTAATGCCTTCTCTCACAATAACACTCTAGCTCTCTCTGATTCGCTCTGGTCTCTAGCACTAAGCTAGACACCTCTATTTATAGAGTCTAAATCTCTATAAATCCTTATCTAACTTGGAGAATACTCCCTAACTAAGTTAGACAACTAATCCCAAACTAAGTTGGAAAACTATTCCCCTAACAAGCTAGAAAAGCTATTTCCTTAACTAACTTGGAGAAAGAATCGGCTAATCCCTAAAAGGCTAGGATACACCCGTATCACCAGAGAACCTGTGTCTATGCGAACTACGACACCGAGACCTTAAAAGAAGAATTTGACATTTCCAGAAGAACTCGCAAATAAACTCGAGTGTTAACTTACTAAGTTACCGAGCACAGTTAAATTCCTCAGTAACTCGTAAAATACCCAGTAAATAGGTAAAATTGGGTACGGGGCGTTACATTCCCGATCCGGAAACTTCCTTTAAAAACTTCTTCCTGAAAATAGTAAATCCCTCTCTTTCCTTTTTACCTAACTTCGATTTTAACGTATAACATGTCTACGAATTTGTAATAACGACTTCTACAACTTCCTTCAAGAAATTTTTTTGAAATAATTTTCCTACAAAAAGTCAACTCTAGGATCCTTTAACAGTAAACAGTTACTCAAAACGGTAAAAGGTCAAAGTAACACAAAAGTAAATAACCGCAATTTAACTTAAGAACCGGGATGTGACAAATAATATCAGCTTTGTTGATGCTTTCCGAGAAGCCAACTTCTTGGCGGATGCTCTTGCAAATCTTGGGCACAGTTTTCGTTCTCTGAAGATCTAGCTGGAGGTCCTACCTTCTCAGGCTACACAGGGTTTACATTTAGATATGATAAATATTAGCTGCCCTAGAGGCACCTCGTTGTCCTCCACCTATCCCCTAACCTCCTTCACTGTCCAACTCTTGTTCAGCTTGATGACCTGGCTCACCTCCGACCAATCGGCACCAGCTCGCTCACCGGAGCTCTGAAACTTGGTGCAGCTGCCTCTCGAAAGCTCTGAAGCAGCGTTGGAAGACAACGAGAGGTAGAAGACGAGAATGTGTTTTACATGGGTGAAGTCTTCTTTTAATCTCAGTCATCTATGTTTTTTAAAACAAATCCGACGGTTGTGAGCATATCCCTCATATAAACACAAAAAAAGGGATCCTTTAGTAGAAGGGCTTTGTATATATAGAGTCCGAAGCTAGAGATGACCTTATTAAACTTTTAAAATGAGGATGTTTTTAGTTCTATCTTGTATTTTGACAATCAAAGTCACCCATTCCCTAGTTACTAACCCACATACGAATCCTACAAAAAATTAGCCAAAATGAAAAACGTTTAACCATTTGATTAGCACAATATTCGTTTTAATTTTATCGGCCTACAATTGTTTATGTCAATTTGAATGACCAAATGATTATGGAATTAGTTGATATTTTGTAGACATGTTTTTTGCATTTGAATCTAGAGGATCAACGGTTAAGATCGTTAAATAAAGTCATCTACTAATGTCAAATAATAGAAATCCTCAAATTCTTATAGTAAGGAGGTATATATATATATATATATATATATTATTACGAGTAGACTTGTAATAGAAAACAACTCTCAAACCCCCCTATCTCGTAAAATTATTTGTTTTTTATTTATTTTATAAGATAACACCCTGAATCCACGGTTAAGAACGTACTTATTCTTACTATAATCAATAGAGTTTTTAAGTTGTCTAGATATTAAACTTTGGTTTGGGCTAGCCACCCACCAATGGATAAATAGTCCAATATATTTAAAAGCATATGTATGTCACATCTCGACTCTTAAATTTTTACCTTATTTACTAGCTTGGTTTTAACAAGAGTTTTACCGTCTTTGTCAATGAGTTTTAGTTTAAATGGTCCCTAGAGGGGTTTTTGGGGACGTTTATTTCGGAGGAATTTTTCGTAGGAGAAAAATGTGACGATGGTAAAAATGGTAAATTTTAGCTAGTAAAAGGTAAATTTTATTAGGGTATTATTTTATGGTGTTATTTTTGGAGTTGGGTAGGAACCGGTTGGGAGACCCAACTCTTTTCTTCTCTTCTTTTTCTCTCTCTTTCCTCCCGAGCCCTCTCTCTGTCGGACACTTCCCGAGCTCGTCCGCCGTCGTTCGGCCACCGCAGACAGCCACACCGGTCCCAATCGGTCGGCCCTCGACCCAGCGTTCTTCCTAGACCAGTGGGATCCGCCCTAGACCCGCAGTGAGGGAGTTAGCTAGCCCAAAACGTTTGACTGTCGTGGTGGTTCTCTCGTCGAAGCTCCCTCTTCCGGCCGCCATAGCCGGAGCTTCTTGGCTCTTTTGAAAGCTCTCCTCCAGTGCATCAATCCCTCAGAAGGATTCGCTCTCCCTTGGCCTAGGTAAGGAGATTCGAGTGTTGGAAGTTCTAGGGTTTTTTTAGAATGTTTTCATTCGATTGGCCTAGATAGGCTTGGAATTGGTGTTCGTGCTAGTTAAGAAAGTTGTAGAGTGAGTTGAGAGGAAGATGTTGTTAAAATTTGGTAGACATTGGAGGTCGCCGGAGTTGGCCTCCGGCCGCTGCTGTTTAGGGGATTTTTATGGTTTTAATTGTGATATATTAAGGGGAGTTTAATGATGTGAAGTTTGGAATTTTTGGAAGAGTTTTGGATAGGTTTGAGATTTTTCAAAGTTTGGTATTTTGGCGGTTAATTAGGGTAGAATCCGACTGTTAGATTAAAGTTGTTTAATCTGTGGAAGGTTGTAATAAGGCTGCCGATTATGGTATTGAAGTTTGGAACGTTTTGAATTAGGAATTTTGAAGTTAGGCAATGATGAGCGTGGTTACGGCTCACGTTTAATTTACCCTATTTTTGCATAAATATTGGAATTTCGGTTGGGAATTTAATTATACATTTGGAACAGGATGTGAGGAGGCTCGAGCAGAAGAGGCCTTGGATCGACATCAAGCTTAGGCCTATTTTGTGAGTGGACTTTTGTTTTAATTAAAAGCATGCGATGCATTATATTGTTGATCAGTTATTCTTCTGCTGAAATTTATTGCTTTCTCTGATATTTGGCAATTTTCATCTTTTGGAGATTTTCGGTGGATATGTATATTGGATGTTTATGAGTATAGTATGTATATAAATGCTAGCTAGCCATACGTGCTTGGTCCGTCATAAAGAGGTAAAATTTCATTATGGCGCGACGTGAATGTTAGACACAAGCGTCATAGCCCTATATGGAAACTACTTTTTTATTTTGTTCATATAAGTTTTCATATAGGGAGTCCACACGTATATACACCCGTCCTCTTCGGTCATAATAAGGAAAAATTCTATTATGGCGCGACGTGAGCGTTAGACGTAAGAGTTGTAGCCTTGTATGAATTTGTATTTTTCTATTTTGTTCATAGAATTCGTACAAGGAGTCTAACGAGTGTAAATACATACACATATATATTTATATATAGTTTAGCCTGAGAGGCTCCATTTTCTCGAGTTTTGGAGATTGGCCGGAGCTAGTCATGTATTTGCCAGTTTGTGAGTAGAAAGCTTTGAGCTGTCGCATGCAGCATAATTTCTATGGAAATTAAAATGGGAATGCATAAATATTTATTTAATAATTTACTTTTGTCCACTCACTCTAACGGTTTCAAATGTTTTCTCCTGGACCCTTCGTTTTAAAATGCCCAATCTGCAGAGTTCGGGTTGGTTCTAGTAGGAGGTGAGACATAGTCACCCACATCTCTTCCACTTTTCACTAGTAGGTTACCTGCTTAACCTACCAGTGTATTTTCTTGCTTCCGCTAGTGTTTAGTAGCTCTGATTACCTTGGGATTATTGTATAATAGTTCGGTTGTGTGCTTAGTCTTTGTTTATTATTTTGGGAGATATCCAAAGGATGATGTATGTTATTAGTTGGATATTCATGTGTTGATTTGGAAGTTGTTGTTTTTATCATTTTGGTGGTGGTCGTATTTGGGGAGCACGAAGGCTCCAGAAGTATAAGGTTGGATTTGAATTTTTAGAAGTGTTTGCAGGTTTTTTTTATTAGGAAAGGTTGTCTATTTTCAAGGGAGGTTATGCCGATTTTTCGGTAAAATTTTCCTTGGAGATGGTCCCCGCAGGACTTACTTTGGGTTTTAGGGTAAAATTTGGGGTGGGTCTTGGCAGTGTGTAGGGTTAAATTTATAGTTTTCCCGCTGGTAGGTAGGAAAGACTAGTGTAACGACATGAATTTATATGTTGTGGAATATATCTACCAAGTCCAAAATGAGATAAACTCCCTATAAAAGAAGATTATACAAGCCTTATAACGCTTTTTATAAGGTTATATCAAGATCCACATTCTCAAATAGGTTGTCCTCGATCAAGAGACAAATATTCGCCTTAAAAAAGACATGAGTATTCAGTATGAATAAAACTTATTGTAGCTTATGCATGCATGTATGAATGTGTGAGATCAAAAATTGAAGATACATCTATCTTTATTCGCAATTTATATCATCATAGGTTGTAAATTGTTCAACATTTCATTATAACAAAAACAACAATGAAAAGGCAAACTATATTATCAAAGTTGATGAAGTATAAACAGTAGAGACAAAAAGATCTAGTAAGAGAATAGAGAATCATCATCTTATTCATTGATAGGAGCCCTTTATATAGAGAATTACAAAGTACCAATATAGTAATGATAATGAATACATAGTCCTAAACTAACTACATACCCTGTTGGCATAAGGTCAAGGCACACATATAGAATATCCTAGAACACTCCCCCTTATGCCGCATGTCTACATACCAGAAGGTGCATACGGTGTTGCCTCGTCAAAACCTTGCCAAGTAACAAAAACCCTGTGGCAAAAACTAAACCGCGGTCAAAGGAGAAAAGAGTACAACGCACCAACTACTTCATTGAGAACTCGATCATGTGATGCTCCCCCTGATAAGTATCTTAATCGGAGAGACTTGATAAATGCCGCATTCCAATGCTTTTCACATGTTTCTCAAAAGTAGATTTAGACCAAGACTTAAGCAAGTTTGCCATGTGTAATGATTAACCTTAACCAAACATATTTATGAACAACTTCATGTTGATCAATGATCTCTGCAAGAGACAAAACGGTGCATGCAATGTTGCCTCGTTAAAAACCTTGCCAAGCAAAAACCCAATGGGACAAAAGTCTTGGTCTAAGGGAAAAAGAGCACAACATGGTTGATACGACACAACCACTCCCTTCACATTTGATAATGACATGTATGTATGAGTTAGACTCCCCCTGAAGTTCGCACCTCCCCCTGATCTTTACATCAATCATAAGGCTCTTCTTGATTTTTACTAATCACGGAAGTTTCAATAACTTAGCATTATAATGCTCTTAAATCATGTCTTCAAATGTGGCATTGGGCAATGATTATCTAGATCATGTCGTATTGTCCTCAAACATGATCTTTTACACTTAGATCTTGAGGAGAAGGCCGCTTGTGAACTCAAAACATAAGTTCACGCTGGAAATCAGATTTCTGCGCAGCATGACCTTTGGGTATTAGAACAGTCGTAACTTCCTCTAGGAAATATGTATGAATGAATCGTAAACGGTTTTGGAAACTAGAGTCATTTAGCTTTCCAACCGTATATTACACACATTCTGGGTCGTCAGGAGATATTCACAAAGTCCCGTCGAAGTTGACTTTTTGCCAAAATCAGATTCTCGGACAGATTCGTCATACTTTACGAAAACGGCCATAACTCGCTCAATATGATAGGTATGATCAAATGGTTGGTGTCCCTGGAAAGTAGACACATAGACCAATTTCCAATGGTGCCAATGGTACCAATTTCACCATTTTCCAGTAAGTGAGATTTCCTGTAGGTCCTGTGGAAGTTGACCTAAGAAACTTGATAGATTTTGATTTCGCTTTTGATGTGTCTTTCTTATGTAGGGATAGAATAAGCCTCAACCATTCATACCATTAAGTATTGAGAAAGGAGTTACTGCCATTACATTGGCGTTGCGTGGGCGCATAGCTACACTTAACTTTACAACTTTTCATAGCGAATGAGATGTCAAGTCTTTCTTATTGTGTTAAATACATTGATGCGTCTTATTGTACTTAGATGAGAACTCCATCTCTTAACACATATTTGTCATCTTTCTTTAGAAAAAATAACGGATCTCTCTTTAGAGTAAAGACTTTGACTAATCATAGGGTATATGTAAGCCTCACTTTCGTTAGAGCGCCTAAGCCGATTGATGAAAAATCATCATCAATACAGTCATGGAGTGCCTTTTCGAGACTGTGTCTTCCCAAGATATTTTTTCATTCTAACTTCGGATGTTGATACATATCGGCATGTCTTAATTCATCAAGAGTCCATATAAATCCGAAATGAACACGCAAAGGCATAATTCACCATTTCCCATCCAAATCAAGTAGTTACTTAGTGTGTGTTTCAAAGTTCCTTTTGCAAACGCGTGCTCCTATTGTCTGGAGCCATTTGATTCGGATGAATGAAGTCCGTTTATGATCTTTATATATATCTCTGATTCCGTAGAGATGTTATTATGACTACATTCATAGGCTGCATGTTCAGTTATTCGAAAACTACCAAACTTACAAAGTAGTGGAGTGCAAAGACATCCATTACGAGAGCATATCTCATCGTAGTCGATCACAGTGCGTGTTAGTGAGGGACCTTGCGCCATAAGGTGAGTCTAAGCTCTTGTTCTCACTACACTATCTAACAAATGTATAGTTGATAGGGTTTAGCTTGTGGTGTCGACATTACCTGCCCAAGGACTTATCTTTGTTAATGTTGGATCACATCTTTCCTTTAGGCCAATCGACTAAGTTGATATCCATCAACGAAGGGTGATTCGATAGTAGACTCATTATCCCACGTCTTCATGTACACTAGTGTAATACTTGTAGAGATCTCTATATGGATTAGATTTGACATTGAGGCGTCCCCCAACGATAATCACAATTCAGACTTCATGAGACGGATTTGAGTATCACTGATCAATGGATCAGGTTGTGTCAAGCTCGCTTTCTTCCTAGTGCGAGAAAGTATCGAACCTAAGGGCCTCCTTCCTTTTGGGGAGCCACACGGCCTTGTGACACCAATTTTTCCACTATATGGCGTCACCATTTCACCATCTATGGTGATGGCGTCAAGACCAACACCTTTTGGTCACGCCGTGTCCTCTTGATAGGACATTAATCCTTGCAGACATATTTGCAGCATGTGATCTCATCATTTTAACAGTTTAAACATTTGGGATCAAGATGAGACTTAGTGGGGACAAACCACGACAATTCACGTCGTTCTACTTGAACACTTGTGTTCTTATCTCCCCCTAACGGCGGGAATATTATCTCATCCAAGTGACAATCCGCAATTTAGCGGTGAATGAGATCGCCTGACAAGGTTTCTACATATGCGGATTATAGGTGGAGGTTCATATCTAACCAAAAGTTATTCATCTCAAATGACCCATCATTGTGCATAGTGGCATTGCGATTTGGCACCTAGAAATAACATCTATCCGAGCTCAAGGATTAGAGATCCGTTTCACTCCTGTTTGAGCTCAAGGATTGCAATTTCGTGTCAATCCTTGCCTACAGTCACGAGTTGTAATGCAAAAATATTCAATGATGGTGGGTCGTAGACAAATAGTAAAGCTACATGCGATATAACCCTGAACGAAAGTATTGGTGCGCATTTACTAATCTTAAGACTATGATCATAGTCATTTTCTGTGAGACCAAATAGGTTATAGGATGGCAGGTATTCCTGTTGTTGTCCCTCTTCAATCTTTGTAGGGAAATAACTTCTTAAAAAAATATGGGTAGTGAGCCCTTTAGAAGTATAGGCAGCATAAGCAGTAGATAATAGTGTAACATGTGACCGTTATGTTAACATTTCAACCAACACCATAAAGCATAAAAAGGTATCCGCAAATTGTTGGGTATCGATCTACATAGTTTGATGTAAAAATGAAATATTCTCTTTTGGGTCATTTAGCATAGGAGGGTCTCGCTCCTAATTTCGCTAAAGAATAGGCTTTCAAAATGAGCAATGAGCATTGCAGGGGGCCAATAAGACATCTAGGAAAGGTCGGTGCAGGACGGCTTCCAAGAAGTTGGAGCCGTGTTCGGGTGACGACAATGTCCCCCAGGTGCCGCCATTTACAACCATGGCGTTACCATCATGCTTCATGGAGAAGGTAGATCCCGAATGTCTTCGTTTTGAGTGGAAGAATGGATGTCCATGAGAATTTCTCAAAATTCGGACCATTATATCTCTTCCAGGATGACCGATTTGGTCAAACCAAAGCCTATATGAGTCGGTGTCCCAAATATCATGTTTGGTGACAACATGGGATTCAATATTTGAATTGTAGTGACATATAGTCCACTAAATTGACTCATAAACTTCTCCAAGATGCGGTTTAGTCCGCATTCATGAGAAGTTATACACAAAAGAACTCTTGTTCATTATCACAATGTGTTTTCAAATGAAAACAATTAGCGTGAATGTCTTTCAAGCTCAACATGGTTCGGTTGCCTCTCAATGCATAGAGGGAATTTGTGACATTGATCATGATGCCATGAGGCATCAAAATGCAAGCTACACCGCGTCCCTAAATGACCGGTATGATTCAATTATTGTAGTCACAGAAGATTTACAGAGGCACAATGTCACATCCCGACCTTTAAATTTTTACCTTATTTACTAGCTTGGTTTTAATAAGAATTTTACCGTCTTCGTCGTGAGTTTTTAGTTTAAATGGTCCCTAAAGGAGTTTTGAGGGACGATTATTTCGGAGGGATTATTCGTAGGAGAAAAATGTGATGACGGTAAAAATGGTAAATTTTAGCTAGTAAAAGGTAATTTTTATTAGGGTATTATTTTTCGGAGTGTTTTATTTTTTGGAGTTGGGTTTGTTGTGGAGTGGGTTTTAAGTTGGATCGGATGTGGGAGAAGCCCAACACCCAGACACTCTCTCTCTCTCACTCTTCTCTCCTGCTCCCTGAGCCCTCTCTCCCTGCCAGAATTTCCGATCGTCCGCCCGCCGCCGTCTGGCCACCATTCACCGCCGCTCTGGTCCCAAACGGCCGTTGACCTAGCTTCATTTCTAGACCGGTGAGAGCTTCTCTAGCGCCGTTGTTAGGGAGATTCTCCGCCTGGAACCTCCGGCTGTCCAAAGCTCTCCGTCGCCGAAACTTCCTCCTCCGGCCACCAATCCGGGCAAGCCTTATATGGTTTTGAAGGTCTCCAACCCAGTTGCCTTGCCCTAGAAGGACTCAGTCTAGTTGGCTTTAGGTGAGGAGAACCGGTGAGTGGAAGCTCTATGGCTTTTTGTGATGTTTTTGCTCGATTGACCTAGTTAGGCTTGGAATTGGTGTTTGTACTAGTTAGGAAAGTTGTAGAGGGAGTTGAGAGGAAGATTATATCAAAATTTCATAGGCATTGGAGGTTGGCGGAGTCGGCCTCCGGTCGCCGCTGTTTGAGAGATTTTTATGGTTTTAAATGTGGAATATTAAAGGGAGTTTATTGATGTGAATTATGGAATTTTTGGATGAGTTTTGGATAGGTTTGTGAATTTCCGAAGTTTGGTATTTTTGGCGGTTAGTTAATGTAAAATCCGGCCGTAGGATTTAGGTCGTTATTCTGGGGGAGGTTGTATTTACGGCTGCCGATTATGGTATTAAAGTTTGGATCGTTTCGATTTAGGAATATCGAAGTTAGGCGAGAATGAGCATGGTAACGGCTCATGTTTAATTTGCCTATTTTTGAGTAAGTAATGGATCTTTGGTTGGTAATTTAATTATATATTTGGAACAGGACGTGAGGAGACTCGAGTAGAAGAGGCCTCAGATCGACATCAGGCTTAGGCCTATTTTGTGTGTGGACTTTTGTTTTAAATAATGTGCATGCGAAATAATTTATGTTGTTAGAGAATAACTGAAATTGAGAATTTCGGTGAGTATATATATATATATCCATATTTGGATGATTATGAGAATAGTATGTATATAAATAAATGCTAGTTAGCTATATGTGTTTTTCCGTCATAATGAGGTAAAAATTCCATTATGACGCGACGTGAGTATTAGACGCAATCGTCGTAGCCCTATATAAATTACTAAATTTATAAATTACTAAATTACTATATAAACCCTATATAAATTACTAAATTTATATAGGGAATATGCACGTATATATATATACACTCGGGCTTTTCCGTCATAATGAGGTAAAATTCCATTATGGCGCGACGTGAGCGTTAGACGCAAGCGTCGTAGCCTTGTGTGAATTTCTATTTATCTTATTCCTTCACAAAAATTCATACAAGGGATATGACGAGTGTAATACACACATATTTTATTTTAGCATGAGAGGCTCTATTTTTATGAAGTGTTGGAGACTAGCGCGGCTAGTCACGTTTCAGTAAATTCGGTAAATTTTTAAAAGTTTTTGAGCTTGTTGCATGCCGTTAAATGTGTTTCCACAGAAGTTAAATCGAGAAAGCATAAAGATTTTTTTTTTTAAAATTTATTTTTGTCCACTCACTCTAACGGTTTCAAATGTTTTCCCATGTGCCCTTCTTTTTAAAATGCCCAGTCTGCAAAGTTCGAGTTAGATCTAGTAGGAAGCGAGGCATAGTCACCCGTATTTCCACCATCTTTCATCAGTAGGTTACCTATTTAACCTACCAGTGTTCTTCTTGCTTCCTTTAGTGTCTAGTAGCTCTGATTTTTCCTTGGGGATATTGTATAATATTATTTCGGTTGTGGGTAAAGGGTTGATTACATTTTAGAATATTTAAAGGAAGATGTATGTTATCTTAGTTGGATAATTATGTGTTGATCGGGAAGTTGTTTTTATTAATGTTATTGGTGGTGTTGTGTTTGGGGAGCATGTAGGCTCCAGAAGTTAAGGTTGGATTGAGAAATTTTAGAAGTGTTTGCAGGTTTTCTTTAGGAAGGGTTGTCCATTTTCAAGGGAGGTTATGCCGAATTTTCGGTAATATCTTCTTTGGAGGTGGTCCCCGCAGGACTTACTCCGGGTTTTAGGGTAAAATTCGGGGTGGGTCTTGACAGTTGGTATCAGAGCTTTAGGTTTCCTTTTCCTGCTTCCTTGTCACTATCATATTTGCCTAAGTAGCACGTGGTGTCTATAGAGTGATGATCCAACCGCGGTGAATTCATTGGCATTTTATACTTTTGATGCTATGTGTTATTGGGTATGTGTGATAGTTGTGTTAGTCTTGTTTATGGACTACTAAATATCTTCTTCCCCAGGTACTATGCCTCCTAGGCGTCCACGCCAACCCGGTGTAGCTACTTCAACCAATGCCGAGGATGGCAATGAGGTCAGGGGACTAGTTGATGATATTGGGAATATGCTGAGGGATGTCATAGATCGAGCTCCAAACCCTCATACGATGAAGAGGAGAGAAGTTCATGAGGCTGGAGCAAGAGAGTTCAAGGGTGCCAAGGGACCCCTTGATGCTTACAATTGGGTGGACAAGATGGAAAAAGCTTTTGCCAGCACTGAATTGCTAGAAGAAAGGAAGGTGAAGATGGCGGTGACTTTTTTGGATGATTCAGCTCATCATTGGTGGTCCCTCGCTAGCAGAAATATTGATGGTGCTCAGGGTATGTTATGGGAGCAGTTCAAGACCCTCTTCTTGGGGCAGTATTTCAACCATGCCCACCGCAGCAGGATTTAGTCGGACTTTCTGAACATGAAGAAGAGGGATGATGAGGGTGTCATAGAGTTTGAGCAGAGGTTCACTTCCTTGAGCTACCATGTGTCCTATCTGGTTCCTGATGAGAGGACTAGGATGGAGATGTTCATTGGGGCACTTGGTGGAGTGTATGCAGACAAGATGACGGGTGTATATTACCCGACCTTTCTTGATGCTGTTAGTGTGGCCATGGCTATTGAGTCTATGGGAATTTATAGTGCTCGGCCACGAGATTTCAGTGGCCCCAGTCAAGGACCATCCAAGAAGGCTGCTTGATCATCCGCTTCTGGATCTTCGGCTGGTAGTGGTAATAGTGGTAGATCTAGCTTTGGTGTTCGAAGCAAGTATAAGGGACATTTCAGAAGTTCTTCTTGGAGCTAGTTGGGTAGGCAGTAGTCTGGTCAGTATGGTTTTGGTGGCAGTTTCCATGGTGGGACGTCCGGTGGTCAGACTTTTTCTTATGGGCAGCAGCAGTTTTCTGGGTGCTTTGAGTGTGGTAGTCAGGACCACTTCCGGAGAGATTGTCCATTGTTGGCTCAGAGGACCACCCTCACCCCTACTCATCCAGTTAGTTAGTCTTCAGCTAGAGGCTCCAGTAGTGGTGCTCAGGGCAGTGCATCGACCAGAGGTGGCTCTTAGCAGGGTGGTGGTCACCGTGGACGTCCCATGACTCGCGCTAGACTTCATGCTATGACCCAGCAGGAGGGTTGTACTTCTCCAGAGGTCATCATTGGTACGTTGTTAATTTTTGGTCAGCCTGCTTTTACTTTAATTGATCCCGGAGCCACGCATTCATTCATGTGTAGTAGATTTGTCCTCCATGCCAATGTGCTATCATCACCTATTCTAGGCGAGTGGCATGTGTCTCTACCCTTCGGTGAGGTGATGAGAATTAATTGGGTGTTTCGTGGTTGTGAAGTTTTAGTGGAAGGATTTAATTTCCAGGCCGATCTAATTCCTTTAGATATTGTGGAGTTGATGTGATCTTGGGAATGGACTTTTTAGAAGCATATAGAGCTATGATAGATTGTTTTCAGATAGTAGTGCTTCGAAGTCCAGATGGATTTGAGGTTGCATTTCAGAGGGAAAGAGATGTTATTTGAGCTGCCTGATATCAGCTGTTGCTACTAGGAAATTATTAAATAAAGGTTGTCAGGCGTATTTAGCTCACGTGGTGGATACAAGTATGGGAGTTTTGGGAGTAGAAGATATTCCAGTAGTAAGGGAGCTTGATCGCCAACTGCTCATAGGTAAGATAAAACAAGTTTTCCTATTTATATGATTATTTTTAATGTTCATGTGATCATAATATTGTTGGTTCTTGGTAGATTATTCTTGTGGGAATATTTATCTGTGTTCATAAATATATCTATGTGGAAGGGTATACTTTTATGATGTATTTATTGTGTTGTTGATGATGTCACTACTCTATTGTGATTTGTTGTTTAGTTAATTAAACCGGGTTTTAAGCCTTTGGTCGAGTGATTGGTTACGGTTATGATGATTTTATTTTATCGTGATTTGTTGTTTAGACAGTCAAACTGGGTTCCAACCCGTTGGCCGGGTGATTGGTTACGGTTTGGAATAGAGCTCTAGCCCGTCTGTCGATATAGGTCATGAGAGGTACCTTATGAGTATCTGGGACCCATGAGTACATGTTTGTTGTTGTAGGTCATAGGAGGTACTTATTAGTATCTGGGACTCATGGGTACATGTGTTTGTTGTAGGTCATGAGAGATACCTTATTGGTATCTCAGACTCATGGGTACATGTTTATTTGTAAAAGTGTTGGATATGTGGAATTATTGATTATTCTTATATTGTTTCATGTGTTAACATTGGTTGTTGTAAATGTGATGAGTTAGTTTTGAGAATTACTCATACTGGCTTTTTAGCTTACCAGGTTTGTTGTTTTACAACCCAGTGCACCAATTTATGGTGTAGGGGTTATAACTGCAAGTGATGATCAACAGGGATGAGGCGGAGGCATAGTGGCAGGATTTTAGATGCTGTACATTTTATTATTATATTATGGCAGACTGTATTTAAGCTCATGGTGACTCAAGTTGATGTAAACAAGGAGATGTAATATTTGACTCAGTGTTGAGTTTATGTTAACAATTTCATTTCAGGCCTTTGAGTTTAGTTTTTAAAGTTGTTGAGCAGGTTTTGGAGTTATATTTTGAAAAATATCATGTCCAAAATTTTTGAAAATTATTCTTCAAAAATTGGGGTGTGACAGATATGGACGAACCGCGAAAAGTTCTAAAAACTAGACTCATAGAGCTTTCAAATGATATAAAGCTCACTGTCTGGTTCGTCTAGAGCTGTTCATAAAGCTTAAACAAAGTTGGCTGTCCAGAAGGGAGCTGTTTTTCACAGATTTGGCATTGGCAAAGCTTTGAAGCTTGATGGTGGCATGGAGGCTTATGCTCAGCTATGGGGACGTGTTGATGATGATTGTCCGGTTTTAAGAAGTCTTCAACGTCTTTTACATGCAAGACCGAAATTGGTTTAATAGCGTAGAGGGATCCAAAATCAAAAGGTTTTGGTAACTCAAAGTCAGCATGACCAGGCATGTCCGTGGAGGGTTGATAGTGCGAGGCACACTTGAAACCACTATCTCCTTAATTTCGGACAATTTTAAGACATCACACTGAGCTTGGATGAGCCTAATTGAACAATTGATGATGGAAAATCCGCTATAAAGCAGAGAAGGATTACCTGGAAACACGTTGGCGATCCTCTTTGAGGATGCAAGGCCGTGCATCATCTTCACTTGGAAAAGACCAGATCGGTACAATCTAACCATGTAGATTGTATATATGCCATGTTTCTAAGGACGATGTAAAAATTGTACATCTTGTTTGTAAATCAATATGAATCATATGAGGAGAATAGTTTCATAATTTCAAAAAAATTGTCAAGGCATTCATTATTGCTAATGTGAGTACATCGAGTAATATAAGGACATCAATATGACGTCTTATTACATATAGGTTGGAAAGAAAATCAAAGTCGATCTAGCCGATGATGTTAAAGTCAGGGGTAGCTAGAGCTGGATCCGAATCTTTGAAATCCGCGATCATGAGAATGACGTTCTTGTCCTCATATTGATTTTCTGTACCATTTTGTATGCATTCATGATTTGAGGATGAGCTTGTCAACTCCTCAACCAGTGATCTGGAGATCCACATGGTTGCATTGTTCGGAGCTGGCATGAGTAGTTTTGACAAATTGGTGTCTAGACCGGGCGTGTCACCATTATGCGGCACCTCCCTCTCTTTTCTAGACTTCGGCGCAGCTTCTTTACCGTTGCCGTGACCCACATTGCCTTTACCACACTAGGGGTTAATCCCATGTGCACAAACTAATACGTTTATCTCATTAGTGTTTATGCAATTCCGCTAAAGATTATGGATCAAGATGCCATGGAATATCATCGACGATATGTAGTCAAATAAAGTAGTATGCAATCCACTTGACTTAACTTAATAACTCAACAAGCTGAGTTAGATGGACGTTTCAAGAAACGCTCCATAAGTGCATTTCACAGTACTTTGTGATCATTATTTTTTGCAAAGATTGCCGTTGAAGGCTGTTGCATGTCGATGTGGCGCCTCAAAACTTTGAGCGCGAGAGATGTGAAATCTCGGCATCTAGGCTTGTTAGCCTGGGGGTCAAAACATATGGTTTAATCCATTCCAATGAAGGGTTCCATAAATACCTAGCGAAGATTTGCTTTAGGCATTGAGTATGTCAAAACTCAAATGAGCAGAATGTTATATTGCTCTTGCATATAAAACCAAGCAGTTATGAGACTCGATAGAGGTCACAAACGATGCTTTTAATGGTTTGTCCTCCGGATTAATCACACACAATCCAGAAAAAACCGTGAATTGATCAAACACAATTCAGAAAAAATCCTCGGATTGATCAAACATAATCTGGAGAAAGGTCAGGGTTGATCACACACAACCCGGACAAGGAAACAAGAGTGATCAAACACACTCTTAACCCGCGAAAAAAATTCCAGGATTTTTATCTGCACGCACAAAATCCCAAGCATAGAATGGAAATAGAGAAGGGAGGAAAGGACTTTATCCTCCCCGGGTTATTGAACTTGCAAAAGTTTAGGATTTCCAAACATACCTTTCGAAACTTCAAACACTTGAAGAAGTCGAAAATTGTAGTCGGAGGAAACAAAGAATCGTCGGCGGGCGACGGCTAAGGGATTGGCAGCCAGTGATGTCAGAAGGCGGCTAGGAAAACGGGCGGCGGCGGCGGTCGGACAAAGGAGCCGAAAAATGCCTTTTAGGGTTATGAAAAATGTTTTTTAGGGTTTCAAAAACAAATGTTGGACTATTAACTCTAGGGTTAGATCAAAGTGCATGATAACGTGATGAAGTATAAACAGTAGAGACAAAGAGATCTAGTAAGAGAATAGATAATCATTCTCTTATTCATTGATAGGAGCCTTTTATCTAGGAAATTACAAAGTACCAATATGGTAATGATAAAGAATACATTGTCCTAATCTAACTACATATCCTATTAGAATAAGGCCAAGGCACACATAAAATATCCTAGAACAAAGTCAAATTAGTTTTTTTTCAAGAAATTTTATTCACACATACCAAATTTCTTAATACACACTCCTAATTTTTGGATATATTTTTAATACAATTTTACCGCTTTTGATAATAATGAAAAAAAAATCGATAAACAAAAAGAAAAAAATACAAAGGAACAAAAACTTTCATCCCCACATTAAATCAATATCAAGCTAGACAAGTAATTTATCCATCCATTTAACAAATTGCTTCTTAAAAAAAAAATTGTCCCCTCTATTTTAATTTTTTATTTTTATGAATTTGATTGGTTGAAGTAACAAATTCAGTTTGAATGCTAAACTTTTGAATTTGTATACATATTTACGACTCTAAGAAATATGCAGTCTGTAAACTTCCTAGTGATGTCAAACTTCTGTAGTATTTTGATTGATTGAGAATCTTGGAGGTTGTTTGAATGAGAAAATAAAGAAGATAAAAGAAAATCTTCATTCACTTTGTCTCCAATTCGATTTTCTTACAAGTTCGATTTGATTTTAGTTGAAGAATTAATAGTATTGATTATAGTGGTGAGAAAATAGAGTGATAGATTTAGAACATCAACTTACTTGGAATCGGTTTGGCAAAAGCAAAAACAATAATGAATAAAACTGAAATGGATGTGTATTAAATAAAATGAAGGGGGCATAAGAGGAAGTTTGAGGAAAAAATTTAGGCAAAAAATAAAAGAGATGATGAAGTATAAAGTGTAGAGAAAGAGAGATAGCAAGAAAATCATCATCTTATTCATTGATAGGAGCACTTTATATAAGGAATTACACAATACCAATATGGTAAGGATATGAATACATAGATCTAGTCAAACAACATATCTTATTAACATAAGGCCAATGCACACATAAAGAATATCTAGAAAGATACAGAATATCCTAGAACACTCCCCCTTGTGCCGCGTGCTGATATGCCGATGGTGCTGATCTGTTGCCTCGTCAAAAACCTCGTCAAGTCACAAAAACCCTGTGGGAGAAAAACTGAACCTTGATCGTAGGAGAAAAAGAGTACAATGCACCCTTTACATTTGATAGTGACATGTATGTATGTGCTAGACTCCCCCTGAAGTACATGAATCATAAGGCTCTTCCTGATTCTTACTAATCACGGAAGTTTCAACAACTTAGCATGTCAATGCTCTTTAAGATGTCTTCAAATGTGGCATTGGGCAATGATTATCTAGATCATGTCGTATTGTCCTCAAACATGATCTTTTACACTTAGATCTTGAGGAGAGGGCCACTTGTGAACTCAAAACATAAGTTCGTGCAGAAAATCAGATTTCCGCCCAGCATGACCTTCAGTTACTAGAACAGCCGTAACTTCCTCTAGGAAATACATATGAACGAACCGTAAACGGTTTTGGAAACTAGACTCTATTAGCTTTCCAACCGTATATTACACACGTTCTGGTTCATCAGGAGCTGTTCACAAAGTCCAGTCAAAGTTGACTGACTGTTTTGGCAAAATCAGATTCTCGGACAGATCCGTCCTACTTTACGAAAACGGCCATAACTCACTCAATATGGATAGCTATGATCAAATAGTTGATGTCGCTGGAAAGTAGACACATAGACCTTTCCAATAGTACCAGTTTCACCATTTTCTAGTTAGTGAGATTTTCTGTAGGTCCCGTGGAACTTGACCTACAAAACTTGTCAGATTCTGATTTCGCTTTTGATGTGTCTTTCTTATGTAGGGATAAAGTAAGCCTCAACTTTTCATACCATTAAATATTGAAAAAGGAGTTACTGCTATTACATTGGCGTTACGTGGGCGCTTGGCTACACTTAGCTTTACAACTTTTCATAGCGAATGAGATGTCAAGTCTTTCGTATTGTCTTGAATACATTGATGCGTCTTATTGTACCTAGATGGGAACTCCATCTCTTAACACATATTTGTTATCTTACTTCAGAAAAAACAACGGATCTCTCTTTAGAGCAAAGACCTTGACTAATCATGGGAGTATATGTAGGCCTCACTAGTTATAGAGCGCCTAAGCTGATCGATGGAAAATCATCATCAATACGGTCATCGAGTGCCTTATCGAGACTGTGTCTTCCCAATATCTTTTTCTTCGGATGTTGATACATATTTGGATCTCTTGATCCATCAAGAGTTCATGTAATCCGGAATGAAGAGAAAAAGAAAGAAAAAGAGAGGGAGGGAATTGGGCCTCCCAACGGGTCCCCTAACCCAACTAAATACCAACCCAATTCCAAAAATAACACCACAAAATAATACCCAAATAAAAATTACCTTTTACTAGCTAAAATTTACCATTTTTACTGTCGCCACATTTTTCTCCTACGAATAATTCCACCGAAAAAGTCGTCCTCCAAAACCCCTCTAGGGACCCATTAAACCATAACTCATTGACGGAGACAGTAAAATTCTTATTAATACCAAGCTTGTAAATAAGATAAAAATTGAAGGGTCGGGATGTGACATTGTGACACCAATTTTTCCATTATATGGCGTCACTATATCACCATCCATAGTGATGGCATCAAGACCAACACCTTTTGGTCGCGTCATGTTCTTTTGTAGGACATCAATCCTTGCAGACATATTTGCAGCATGTGATCTCGTCACTTTAACACTTTAAGCATTTGGGATGAAGATGAGACTTAGTGGGGACAAACTACGACAATTCACGTCGTTCCACTTGAACACTTGTGTTTTTATCTCCCCCTAACGGCGGGAATATTGTCTCATCAAAGTAACCATCCGCAATATAGCGGTGAAAGAGATCTCCTGACAAGGTTTCTACAGATGCGGATTATAGGTGGAGGTTCACATCCAACCTAAATACTTATTCATCTTAAATGACCCATCATTGTGCGCAGTGGCAGTGCGATTTGGCACCTAGAATAAATCTAGCTGAGCTCAAGGATTAGAGTTCCGTTTCAACCCTGCCGAGCTCAAGGATTGCAATTTCGTGTTAATCCTGGTACATAGTCACGACAACAATATTCAATGATGGTGGGTCGTAGTTGAATAGTAAAGCTGCATGCAAATATTTCATAGCCCTAAGACGTAATAGAAAAATTTGGTGCGCATTAATAATGTTCGAGCGACAAGCTAAAGTTGCTTGGTCGTAGCCTCGGTGAGACAGTATTGCGTGTGAACATGGGGTACAGGACACTTCAACTTACATCCCGATAAACTTTTTTAAAGAATGGGTAGTGAGCCCGTAGAAGTATAAGCAGCATAAGCAGTAGATAATAGTGTAACATGTGACCAGTGTGTTAACACTTCAACCAACACCATAAAGCATAAAAAGGTGTCCGCAAGTTGGTTGTATCTATCTACATAGTTTGATTTAAGAATGGAACGTTCACTTTTGTGTCATTTAGCGTAGGAAGATCTCACTCCTAATTTAGCTAAAGAATAGGCTTTCAAAACGAGCAATGAGCATTGCAGGAGGGAAGGCCGGTGCACTTCAATTGCTTGAGGAATTGATCGGATGGCCTCCGGGAAGTTGGAGCCGTGTTCGGGTGACGTCAATGTCCCCCGGGTCACCACCATGCTTCATGGTGATGCTAGATCCTGAATGTCTTTGCTTTGAGCGGAAGAATATCTTCCATGAGAATTTCTCAAGATTTGGACCATTATATCTCTTCTAGGATGACCGATTTGGTCAAACCAAAGCCTATATGAGTCGGTGTCCCAAATATCATGTTTGGCGACAACATGTTCGAATCATAGTGACATACAGTCGACTAGATTGACTCATAAACTTCTCTAAGATGCATTTCAGTCTGCATTCATGACAAGGTATACACAAAAGAATTCTTGTTCATTCTCACAATGTGTTTTCAAATGAAAACTATTAGCATGAATGTCTTTAAAGCTCAACATGGTTCGGTTGCCTCTCAATGCATAGAGAGCATATGTGACATTGATCATGGTGCCATGAGGCATCAAGATTCAAGCTAAACTGCATCCCTGAATGACCGGTATGATTCAATCATTGTAGTCACAGAAGATTTACAAGGCACAAAATCCAGAGATAATTACCGGTTCCTTAGAATGTTGTGGATAGTTCCACTATCTATGATGCACTCAATGTCTCTATAAGACAGATCTATAAAATGGAGTAGATAAGAGAGTAAATTGTTCCACTGAACTATTTAGAAGGATTGAAAGAAGCTACGAAAAGCTGCAATCCTGAGAGTGCATAAAAATTTCCGCGCATAATGACCTTTGCGCACAAAAACAGCCATAGTTTCTTTATTAAAATAGATATGGACGAACCGCGAAAAGTTATGAAAACTAGACTTGTAAAGCTTTCCAATGATATAAAGCTTACTGTCTGGTTGGTCTGGAGCTGTTCACAAAGCTCAAACGAAGTTGACTTTCCAGAAAGGACAGATTGCTGTTTTTGGCAAAATTGGCATGTGCGAAGCTATGAAGCTTGCAGGTGGCGTGTAGGCTTTTGCCTTAGCCAAAAGTGATGTGTGTATGATCGAAACCAAGTCCTTTCGGTCGTAAACTCCATGACTGGTTAGCAAAAGCTCCTTGACATGAAAATAAATTAACTCAGAGGACCTAGAGGATCCGATCATGATGATAATTTTCCGGTTTTGATAAGTCTTCAACGTCTTTTGCAAGACGGCAATTGGTTTAATAGCGTAGGGGGATCCAAAATCAAAATCTTTCGGTAACTCCAAGTCAATATTACCAAGCATGTCTGTGGAGGGCCGGTAGTGTGAGGCGCACTTGAAACCACTATCTCCTTAATTTCGGACAATTCTAAGACATCACACTAAGCTTGGATGAGCCTAGTTGAACAATTGATGATGGAAAATCCACTATAGGGTAGAAGACTTAACCGGAAACACGTTGACGATCCTTATTAAGGATGCAAGGCCGTGCGTCATCTTCACTTGGAATAGACCAAAACGACACAATCTTACCATGTAGATTGTAAATATGCCATGCTTCTAAGGACGATGTAAAAATGTACATCTTGTTTGTAAATCAATACGAACCATAAGAGGAGAATAGTTTCATAACTTTCGAAAAAATTCTCAAGGCATTCATTATTGCTAATGTGAGTACATCGAGGTCTCAATTAGACGAAGGACATCGATACGACGCCTTATTACATATAGCTTGGAAAGAAAATCAATGTCTAGCCAATGACGTCAAAGTCAGGGGTAGCTAGAGCAGGATCTGAATCTTCGAAATTCGCAATCATGAGGATGACGTTCTTGTCCTCATATTGATTTTCTGTACCTTTTTGTATGCATTCACAATTTGAATGAGCTTGACAATCTTGAACCAGTGATCCGAAGATACACAACAGTTGCATTGTCATGGGCTGACGTGAGTAGTTTTGACAAATATAATTGGTGTCTAGACCGGGAGTGTCGCCATTAGGGCCGGCGACATCGGGCTCTTTTCTAGACATCGGCACGGTGTTTTCTTCCGTTGCCATGACCCATATTGTTGTCCCCACATTAGGCGATAATCCCAAATACGTTTATCGTATTAGCGTATATACAATTCTCGTTTGAAATTGTAAGATCAAAATCAAGTCTCGTTGGTAATTCCAAACCAACTTGGAGGACCTAGAGTGTAACATCCCGGACCTAATTTTACTCTTTTTACTGGGTATTTTACGAGTTACTGAGGAATTTAACCGTGCTCGTAATTTGGTAATTTATCACTCGAGTTTATTGTCGAGTTTTACTCAAAATGTTAAATTCCTCTTTTAAGAGCTCGATATTGTAGTATGTGTCGACATTGGGTTCAACGGTGCCTTTAGATGATTTATCGGAGGTTTGGTTAAGTATAGAAATTATATTTTCGGAAGCAAATAACGTTTAATCCGGGCTGTCATATCTATTAGGGCATTGAACTGGGCCGTAGAATTTAAGCTTAAAAGGGTAAAGTGGAGCTTGACCCAGTCAAAAACCCAACTCGGGTTTGACCGAGCCTAACCGTCTCCCTCTCTCTTCTCCCTCGTCTCTCTCTGTCGCTGCCTTCTCCAGCGCAGCACCGCCGTCTCTAGCCACCCTTGGCGGCGAGACCACCGCCGTTCTCTCCCTCTCCTCCTCTCCTTTCTAGCCCAGCCCGTGGATCACGCAAGCGAACCGAATCAGAGGAGATCGAAGCTGTTGAACCCGACTGTGTTTGTTAGATTCCGGCCAGCTCAGGCAGCGACGACGGCAACGAACGGTAGGGTTCTTCTCCTCAGTCCTTCTCCTCTTCTTTCTGTTCCTTTCACCCTTCAAATCGAGCTCTAAATTGGAAATCCCTAATTCTGCATTTTTGGGCTTTTCCGGCAAGCTGCTGCGGTGGTTGCCGATGAGTTTTTCTGACATCTTCCTTTTGCTTTCCGACATTGTTTCGACCACAAGTGGTCAAGGCAAGCACGAAGGGGGAGGGGCCAGGTGTGGTTGCTGCTGTGTTGGAGGAGTTGGTGGACTCAGGTGGGGTAGGTTGTAGTGACAGCTGCGATTAGGGTTTGAAAAGAAGCCTAGTTTCCAGCAAGGAGAAGATTGCTGGGTTCTGGTGGTGAGCAGATTAGAGGTAAGGGCTTCGTTTGATCGGCTGTGTTGTTGTTGTGTTGGATCGTGACTGATTCTATGTTTTGGTTGCAAGGATGTCGATAACTTGGAATTTGGAGTATACGAGGAAGTTATGGCAAAATTCCGGCAAAATATTCCGGCAAGTCGTCGGAATCCGACGAAGGCAGTTAGTCCGACAGAAGCAGTTAAGGTAGTTATCGAAGTTTTTCCTTTTTGTTTTGCATTGTTTCATAAATAGGAAAGTTTGTCGGTTTATAATCGGAAATCTTTCTAAGCGAGGAAAGTTCCTATTTTGGGAAACTTTCCCTTTTTGGAAACTTCCTATTTATGGAAACCTTTTTGGGTGCCCTTAGTAAATTTTGGGGTGAAGTTGTATAGAGAGGAAATGAAGGAAATTCTTGGTTTTGTTTGTGAGCATGTTTGATCGTAGGGGATCATAAAATAATTTTGGAAGTATTTTGGTTAATGTGTTAAGGTACGGAAATTGATGGTGACTTTGATTTCAGGTTAAGGTTCATTCCGAATAAGTTATAGTTACGAAGTTTAGTCGGAATTGATTATTAATATATGTTGGTCAATGCTGGTCAACCCAGGATACTTAGTCAATTTAAGAAGAAGTCGAAGCAATGATTATTATGGAGTCCGATCTGACCAATTTATTCTTTTGTTTATCGTCAGACGTGGGATTGACTCGAGATTGTGAATAGTGGAGGCAGCGCTCGAGGAGTATGCCCAGCATTGGAAGGCTTAGGCCTAATACTGTGAGTGGACTTTTGTTTTAAATAATATGCATGCTATGGTTCATGGTCGAACATTTAAATTGTTGGAGTTTTGACGTCATTTAATTTTGACGCTTTTATTTCTCTTGGAGAGTTACCGAAAAATGGGATTTTTCGATGAGTATAAATATGTACATTGAGGAGAGTATGTATATAAATGCTAGCTAGCCATATGTGTCACCTTAATGGCGTAGCATATAGCCGCATTATGGTGTGACGTGAGCGTAGTAGCCCTATATGAGTGTTTAATTCATATAGGGAGTATGGACACATATTTATACACCCGTCTGTCCACCTTAATGGCGTAGTGTAGCACCGCATTAAGGCGTGACGTGAGCGTTGGACGCGAGCGTAGTAGCCCTATATAGACCCATGAATTTATATAGGGAGTATGGACGTGTGTAAATACATACATACATTTTAGAGCCTGAGAGGCTCGATATTATGAGATGAAAGTTTTATCGCTTGCAGCATGCATTCGATTTTTCCTTGGAAATTAATTTGGGGAAACATAAATATTTTATTTATTAATTTATTTTTTGTCCACTCACTCTAACGTTTGCAAATGTTTTCCCTTGGGCCCTTCGTTTTAAAAATGCCCAGTTTGCAGGTTAGTATAGTTGAGGTCGGGCATACATGAAGACGAGGCATAGTCAATAGTATAGCTTCTGCTCATCTTTATGCTTCCGTCTCTTTTTCTTCACTATTAGAATGGCTCTGAACCTATGAGTGGTTGGTTATAATATTATTTATTTTTAGATAAGTGATTGATAGGGAGATGTTGTGAATTTGGGGAGCGCGAAGGCTCCAGAAGTTTAAGGTTGGATTTAGTTTTTCAGAAGTGCTTGCAGGTGTTTTAGGAAGGGTTGTCCATTTTCAACGAAGGTTTTATAGATTTTTCGGTAGAATCTCCTTTGGAGGTGGTCCCCGCAGGGTTTACCTCGGGTTTCAGGATGAAATTCGGGGTGGGTCTTGACATAGAGAACTTGATGATGATCGAATCCGCTAAAGATTATGGATCATGATGCCACAAAAGATCATCGACAATATGTAGTCAATTAAGATGGTAAGCAATCCACTTGACTAATAACTCAACAAGTAGAGTTATATGAACGTTTCAAGAAACGCTCCATTAGTGCATTCCACAGTACTTTGTGGTCATTACTTTTTGCACATATTGTCATCGAAGGCTTTTGTCGATGGGGCGCGTCAAAGACTTTGAGCGCATGAGATGTGAAATCTCGGCATCTAGGCTTGTTAGCCTGAGGGTCAAAACATATGGTTTAATCCTTTCCAATGAAAGGTTCCACAGATACCAAACAAAGATTCGCCTTAGGTATCAAGTACGTCAAAACTGAAATGAGCATAATTTTACGTTGCTATTGCATACAAAACCAAGCTGTTATGAGACTCGATAGAGGTCACAAACGATGCTTTTATGGTTTGTCCTTCGGATTGATCACACACAATCTGGAAAAGCCGCTAATTGATCAAGCACAATTCGGAAAAAAAGCCTCGGATTGATCAAACACAATCCGGAGAAAGGTCGAGGTTGATCATACACAACCCTGATAAGGAAACAAGAGTGATCAAACACACTCTTGACCTGCGAATAAAATTCCGAGATTTTGGTACCTGCACGCACAAAATCCCAAGCATAAAATGGAGATGGAGAAGGGGAGAAAACACTTTATCTCCCCCGAGTTTATTGAACTTTTAAGAGTTTAGGGTTTAAAACATACCGTAAAATTTCTTCGAAAAACTCGGATTTCTTGATCTAAAACTCGATCGGCGAAACCAGAAAAAAAGGCGGAGTTGACGGTCGAGAAGCGGTCGGTAGTCGGATAGAGGTGCCGAAAAATACTTTTTAGGGTTTCAAAAAATAAATGGTGGGCTATTAGTTCTAGGGTTAGAGCAAAGTGCATGATAATGTGATGAAGTATAAAGTGTAGAGAAAGAGAGATAGCAAGAGAATCATCATCTTATTCATTGATAGGAATTACACAATACCAATATGGTAAGGATATGAATACATAGATCTAGTCAAACTACATATCTTATTGGCATAAGACCAAGACACACATAAAGAAATATCTAGAAAGATACAGAATATCCTAAAAAAAAATTATGTGTATTATAAGAATGTGTGGATATTTTACCATTTTTTCCCAAAAATTTTCCACAATTACCGTCCTTATCATTCCCGCTATATTTTTGTCTCAACCTCTCTCTTCTTTAGTTTTCTGCACCAATGTTCCTTCCCCCTCCAGAACCTGCTTTTCTTTCTTGTTCTAGCACACACCTTAACGAGTACATATCTAGATAGACGCTACTCTAGGTTCAAAAGAAATTCTAGTATTTTGGTGCCGGTGATTATACCTGTTATAAATCGTGATGAATGATTTATATGTGACAGCACACAAAAAAAAAGAGCAGCTAATAATACTCTAAATGACCAATAGCTTTAAGCTGCGCGCCATGAAGGTATTTTAATTGGCTTGGGAGACCAAAAGAACTGTTTGGTCTTGTTTGAGAATTTTGTCGTCGAACAATGGAAGGACTAATTGATTAGGAGGTTACCCTTTTTTTTATTAATTGAGAAGAGGGTTAGAAAAGGAATATAAAATTTTATTAAAATATACGATGTGTATCAAACAATTTGGGGTTTGTAAATAAAACTACTCTAATATTAATTTAAAACTAGCTAAAATAAAGAGCATTGATATAAACGTATTTAACTTAAAAATGACTAACATTACTAAAAATGCTCTAAAACATTAATTTTGTTTAAATACAGTATTACATATAGCTATTATTTAGTAGAGAGACTTATGAAAATTGTCTTTTTTGTTCTAGGATACTCCATATGTGTGTCTTGATTTTATGCCAACAGGATATGTAGTTAGAATAAGACTATGTATTCCTTATTATTACCATATTGGTATATTGTAATTCCCTATATAAAGGGCTCCTATCAATGAATATTCTCTACTGTTTATACTTCATCACATTATCATGCACTTTGTTTTAACTCTAGAGCCAATAACCCACCATTTTTTTTTTGAAACCCTAAAAAAGCGTTTTTCGGCTCCTATGTCCGACCGCCGCCGCTGCCTGTTTTCCCAGCTGCCGTCCAACATCACCGGCTGCCAATCCTTTGGCCGCCGCTTGCCGACGATTCTTGGTTTCCTCCGACTTCAATTTTCGACTTCTTCAAGTGTTTGAAGTTTCGAAAGGTATGTTTTAAAACCCTAAACTTTTCCAAGTTCAATAACTCAGGGAGGATTGTAATATCCCGGAAATTTGATATTAGTTTCTAATATTATTTGGGAGTTTTCGAGTTAGAAGTTAGTGTGTTTTGAGGTTCGAAGGAAGAGCGGAAGTGTTCAGATGCATAATTACCAGAAACGGTTTTTATTTTTTTGAAGGGTCATAGAGTTGACTTTTTTATTCATTGGGTTTCTCAAGAAACTTCCTTTACGGAAATTGTAGAGCATGGCGATACGAGTTCGTAGACACATGGCACGCGTAAAATGGACTTCGTATGAAGAAGTTATGGTTTGAAGTTCGTGGCTTTTCAGGATTTTGGGTTAAATAAGGAAAGTCTAGGGTTTCCAATTCATTTTTCCGGAACCCAATTCTTTCTCTCTTCCTTCTCTCTCGTGCCTCACCCTCGCTATCAAAATTTTCCAGCTTACCCGACCCGGACCCGGTCAACCCAACCTGACTTTTCCGGCCGACTCAAACGGTGGCACCGGTCAAGTTTTCTTCCTCTCCTCGGCGTGATCCTCCCTGTGTAGGTGGGTGAGGACGACTCAAGAGGGATTGAAAGAATCGAACGTTGCAGCGGAGGGTGGCGGACCCGACTTTGACCCGAGGGTGTTCCGGCCGTGTACGGCGGCGACGGGAGGTGAGGCTGCCCTTTTCTTGAAGCATTCTTCCCTCTAAGCACGTTTCAAGCTGCCATTCACCTCGTTTTGAGGTCTAGAAGCCAGTTTGGAGGCACCTTGGCAGCCGGGTTTCTTTTGGATGTTTCCGGCCAAATGGGTTCAACCTTCAGGTATAAAAGATGCTCCCCTTGCTTCAATCTACTAGTTTGTTGTTGGAAGTTTGTCCATATTTTGAAGTTGTTGGGGTGGTGCGTGGGGCCCACTCGCCGCCGCTTGTGGTGGCGCGTGACAGCGCGTCCGATCGTTTCTTAGCTCTAAGTTTCGGTGGTTAGCTAGCTCTTGTTATTGTGAGCTTGTTGAGATGTGGAAAATTCTAGGTTTGGCGTAAGGATTTCATGTTAGGACTTTATGTTTAAGCTTAGGCTTGTGTGAGGTTGTTGAGTTTGTGATTTGGAATGTAGGAGCCGTTTTTGGCAGTTGCAGGAGGTGTAGTTTTGGGTGATCGAGGACCTTGGGAGGTCTTGAAGAAGAGTTGCCCTCCTTGGGCAAACCTTCAGATTTTAGTTTTGGGTTGTTAAATTGGATGACCTTAGAAGGTTGTCATTCCTTGGACTAAGGTTTAGTTTAAGAGTGTTTGATATCCTATAGTACTTGGTTACTAAGGTTATTATTTGTGTAATTTTAGGTGATTATGAGGTGTGATTGGCTTGGCTCTTTTGGTTGTGTTTTTGGTGAAGACGCAGCGGGAATATATAGGTGAGTAACATCTCACCAAGGTTCACTTGGAATCAATTATTTATGGAATTGTGATGTTGATTATGATAATTATTGCGTTGATGATAATGATTATTATGATGATGATGGTGATGATGATAAGGTTTATGATGATAAAATGATTATGATAATTATTGTGTTGTTGATAATGATTATTATAATGATGATAAGGTTTATGATGATGAATTACGATGATGATTTTTGTTGATGATTTTGATGTTTTTAATTTAAAATTTTTATTTTTGGTTGTTTTAAAATATATGAGCTTGATCGCCAACGGCTTATAGGTAAGATAAAACAAGTTTTCCTATTATATGATTATTTTTAAGGTTCATGAAATCATAATATTTTTGGTTCTTGATAGGTTGTTCTTGTGGGAATAACTATGTCTTGTGCATATAAATATATCTATGTGGAAGGATAAAATTTGATGATGTGCTATTGGGTTGTTGATGTTGATTTTATTATATTGTGATTTGTGGTTTAGATTGTCAAACCGGGTTCCAAGCCTTTAATCGGGTGATTGGTTACGGTTATGATGATTCTACATTTTTGTGATTATTGTTTAAATAGTCAAACCGGGTTCCAAGCCTTTAATCGGGTGATTGGTTACGGTTCTGATGCTATTATTATTTTGTGATTTGATCATGGACAGTCAAACTGGGTTCCAAGCCTTTGGCCGAGTGATTGGTTATTGTTAGGAATAGAGCTCTAGTCCGTCTGTCGGTGTAGGTCATGGGAGGTACCTTAAGGTATCTGGGACCCATGGGTACATAAGTTGTTGTAGGTCATGAGAGGTATTTATTAATATCTGGGACTCATGGGTACATGTGTTTGTTGTTGGTCATGAGGGAAACTTTATTGGTATCTGAGACTCATGGGTACATGTATTTTGTAAAAGTATTGGTTGTGTGATTTTAACTTTGTTCTTAATTGTTGTCATTTAACTTGTTTTGAGTATCTCCTGAACTATGCTTAATGCAAGAGATTCTTCAATTCTTATTTGTGTGATTTTTTTTAGTGGAATTCCTGAACTATCATTTTTTTTGCAGAATTCACTTATGATTGATTGTTTTGTGAATTGTTATGTTTTCTCATTTACTCTCTTTTGAATTTTATTGATTGAGGCAATTCCTGAACTAAGTTCTAAACAGAAATTTCCGGTTTTATTTTGTATAATGTTGGGTTGAGTTATTTTTTAGAGTTACTCATATGAGATTTTTAGCTTACCGGGTTTGTTGTTTACAACCCAGTGCACCAATTTTTGGTGTAGGGGTTAGACCTGCAGGTAATGATCAGCAGGGTTTAGACGGTGGCTTAAGAGCTGGGTTTTAGTCAATGTCCAATTCTTGTATATTTTGTTAATTTTTTTTTAAGCTCTTGTGAGTGAGGTTATTATTACTAGACTTTTGAAGTTGATGTAATTAAGGAGATATAATGTTTAACTCAGTTGTTGAGTTTGTTGATATTTACATTTCTAGAATTTATTTATGGTTTGGAAGTTGTTGAGCAAGTTTTGGGATAATAAGATTTTAAGATATATCATGCCCAAATTTTTTGAAAATTTATCCTTCGAAAATTGGGGTGTGACAATGATAAAATCCTTTCCTCCATTCTCCATCTCCATTCTATGCTTGGGATTTTATGCGTGCAGGTAAAAATCTTGGAATTTCATTCGTTGGTCAAGAGTGTGTTTGATCACTCTTGTTTCCTTGTCCGGATTGTGTGTGATCAATCCATCAGACAAACTATTAAAAAGCATCATTTGTGACCTCTATCGAGTCTCATAACAGCTTGGTTTTGTATGCAAGAGCAACGTAACATTCTACTCATTTGAGTTTTGACGTACTCGATACCTAAGGCGAATCTTCGCTTGGTATCTGTGGAACCTTTCATTAGAAAGGATTAAACCACATGTTCTGACCCCCAGGCTAACAAGCCTGGATGTCAAGATTTCACATCTCCCGCGCTCAAAGTTTTGAAGCGCCACATCGACAAAAGCCTTCAATGACAATCTGTGTAAAAAGTAATGACCACAAAGTACTGTGGAATGCATTCATGGAACGTTTCTTGAAACGTCATATAACTCTACTTGTTGAGTTATTAGTCAAGCATATTGTTTACCATCTTAATTGACTACATATTGTCGATGATCTTTTGTGGTATCATGATCTATAATCTTTAGCAGATTCAATCATCATCAAGTTCTCTAGACCCTCCAAGTGGGTTTGGAATTACCAACAAGACTTGATTTTGATCATACAATTGTAAACGAGAATTGTGTATACTCTAATGCGATAAACGTATTTGGGATTGTCCTTTAATGTGGGGACAATAATATGGGTCATGACAATGGCAGAAAACGCCACGTCGATGTCTAAAAAAGAGGGGGAGGTGCCGTTAGTCCTAATGGCGACACTCCCGGTCTAGACTAATTTGATGCTAATTACAACTTACGCGCAATAAGAGCACGGTCATCAAAGAAGTGGGAAATATTTAGACCCGAAGTTATCGTACCACAGGGATCACGAGCTAGCTAGCAATCCTATGGTCTAAGTCATCAATCACTTGTGCATATATGTACAAAGAGGCTCACACAATGGATTTACAAAGAAATGGTAAAGAATGTGTCATAATGTTTTTGGGGTTTTCAACTAACAAACAAACTAAATAACTAAGACATAAAAGTAAAATAGATAGAAGGATGGGATGCATCACCCAAGGGTCACCATGGAATTCAAGGTTCTCTACCCAAATAAGAATCATATGGCAATAATGACGATTAACTCAAAAGATGCTTCAATGTTTTGCCAGATTTCCTTTTAGCATTAAGAGACCGAAAAGAAAGCTAAATCGATTGTCACACAATAGGAGATAAACCATAAGTGAAAGTTAGTGGGAGAAAGAACACTTTGGTTTTGCCTATCCTAGTCTAGCAACCATTACCACAAATAATAAGATCGAAAAGAGTACTTGAGATAACAATTACCCTACCCACAATTCCAAATACTATTCCAACAATCAAGGGAAATAATACACAAAATTGGGTGATAAGAGACCCACAATCTAGAGAAATCCAAATGGAAATAGATATGTGCAATAATGTGCAAATTCCACCAAACTCATGCCATAACATAAATTGAAATACAAATTCCCCAATTCAATATTCCAATTCCAACACACCAACCATAGATTAAGGAGGGGAATACCTAAATCCTACATCTAGAGTGAGGAAATTAAAGCAAGAGTACACAAAGCATATGAATAAACATCAATTTTATTAATTCCTCATCAACACCATACAAATCCAAACTTGGGTTTCAAACCTGTCACATCCCGACCCTTAAATTTTTACATTATTTACTAGCTTGATATTAATAAGAATTTTACCGTCTCCGTCAATGAGATTATAGTTTATTTGGTCCCTAGAGGGGTTTTGAGGGACGATTATTTCGGAGGAATTATTCGTAGGAGGAAATGGTGACGACGGTAAAAATGGTAAATTTTAGCTAGTAAAAGGTAATTTTTAATAGGGTATTTTTTTGGGGTGTTAAATTGTTGGAGTTGGGTTTTAAGTGGGTTGACCGCTTTGGAAGCCCAAAGCATTTCTCTCTCTTCCTTCTCTCTTCTCTCCCGACGCTCTCTCTGTCCATCACTCTGCCGAATTTGCTCCGGCTCCGACCGATATCGTCCGGCCAAGCCTGACCGCCGCACCGGTCCTGTTTGGACTGACGCCGCGTCTTCTCTTCACCTGGGCTGGTGACCGGGCCGGTTACACCGTCTAACGAGGAGGAAACTCCCCTAGCAGCCGGTTGCTCCATTCGCCGGAACTCCCTCCTCCGGCCGCCATAGCCGGCGATGCTTGGCTCGTTTGGAAGCTCTCCTCCCGTGCATCAATCCCTCCAAAGGTTTCACTCCCCCTTGGTCTAGGTAAGGAGATTTTGGTGTTGGAAATTCTAGGGCTCATTTGATGTTTTTGTTCGATTACCTTATCTAGGCTTGGAATTTGTGTTTGTGCTAGTTAGGAAAGTTGTAGAGGGGGTTGAGAGGAAGATGCAATTAAATTTTGGTAGGCATTGGAGGTCGCCGTAGTCGGCCTCCAGCCGCCGCTGTTTAGGGGATTTTTATGGTTTTAAATGTATAATATTAAGGGGAGTTTATTGATGTGAAGTGTGGAATTTTTGAAAGAGTTTCGGATAGGTTTGAGATTTTTTCAAAGTTTGGTGAATATGACGGTTAATGGGGTAGAATCCGACCGTTGGATTTTCCTTATTATTGTTTTAGAATGTTGAAATAAAGGAAATAAGGCTGTGGTTGGATTTTGGCGTGAATCCGAAAAGCTTAACCCTAGAATGGGTAGTGGGTTAGGCGGAAGAGTTTGAGTTATATATTTAAGTATTATTTATTCTGAAATTGAAGTGTGGTCCTAAGCATAGTTTTTGTGCCAGGATTTGAGGAGACCTCACTTGAGTGGTGAATTGGATTTTGTCGGGCTTATGCCTAAAGTTGTGAGTGGACGTTCGTTTTAAATTATAAGCATGCGGTGATTTCATATTAAATGAATGATTTTATTGAATATCAATTTGTGGAATTGTTTATTTTCGTGAAATTATTTTTAGAAGTAAATGCTCTCATTTTATTTGTTGACTTCGCTATTTGGAAAGTTACCAAAAATGAGATTTTCGGTGGAGTCATATATTTATTGCTTCATTTATAATTGGCAATTTTCATTATTTTTGGAGAGTTACCGAAAATGAGATTTTCGGTGGATATGTATATGAATAATTTCTTTTGTTGGAGAATAACCGAAATTGAGAATTTCGGTGATTATATATTCATTTATGAATGATTAGGAGAATAGTATGTATATAAATAAATGTTAGCTAGCTATACGTGCTTTTCCGTCATAATGAGGTAAAAATTCCATTATGGCGCGACGTGAGCTTTAGAGGCCATCGTCGTAGCCCTTTATAAATTTAGTAATTTATATAGGGAATATGTACGTATATATACACTCGTGCTTTTCCGCCATAATGAGGTAAAATTCCATTTTGGCGCGACATGAGCGTTAGATGCAAGCGTCGTAGCCTTGTACGAATTTCTATTTTTCCTATTTGTTTTATAGAATTCGTACAAGGAATATGATGGGTGTAAATACATACATATATATATTTGTTTAGCCTGAGAGGTTTTATTTTTTTAAGTTTGTAGACTAGCCGGAGCTAGTCATGTAATTTCCAATCAATGAGTTGAGAGCTTTTGAGCTGCCACATGCAGTATATTTTCTATGGAAATTTAAAATGGGAAAGCATAAATATTTTCATTAAATTCATTTTTGTCCACTCACTCTAACGTTTGCAAATGTTTTCCCCTGGGCCCTTCGTTTTAAAAAAGCTCAGTTTGCAGGTTAGCTTTGTTGAGGTCGGGCGTACATGGAGAAGAGGCATAGTCATTAGTATAACTTCCGTTTTCTTTTTTTTTTTTTTTTTTTTTTTTTTTATATTTCTAGTTCCTTTCCTCTCAAATAGAGTTGCTCTGAACCTGTGATTGTTGGCTTGAGTTTTTCTATAAAGTTAGTAAATAAATTGGGAGATGTTGTGGTTTGGGGAGCACGAAGGCTCCAGGAGTTTAAGGTTGGATTTGGATTTTCAGAAGTGTTTACAGGTATTTTTTTTTTAGAAGGGTTGTCCATTTTCAAGGGAGGTTATGTAGAATTTTCGGTAAACTTTTCTTAGAGGTGGTCCCTGCAGGATTTACTTCGGGTTTCAAGGTGAAATTCTGGGTGGGTCCTGACAGTTGGTATCAGAGCATTAGGTTATTTTTATTCCTTTCTCTTTTTAGTACTACCTCATATTCTTGGTCATGCTTAGTGTCTATAGAGTGATGGTCCAACCCCGGCGGATCTATTAGCATTATATGCTTTAGACACTATGTGTTGATTTAGTTTGTGATGTAGTTGTTCTTATTTTATTTATGGACAATATTATGCCATAAATGTCGCTACATCTCTAAGACTATGCCTCCTCTTGAGTGATCATTCTTTGAGTATTGAAAAGGTGTATAGATTGCACCTATTCCAAGGATCTTTAATTTAATATCTATGATATTGATTGTTAGAGTCGAATTGCGAGTGAGGAACTTAAAAGCCTGATAGCATTCCTTTCATGTATTCAATGATTGATTGGGTAATGATTAAGATGCTAGGTTGGGCATCTTGTGCGAATCTGTAGTAGGTGAAACGTTTGATTCGATGCATGACTTGGAGTTTCCTATTTATGGTGGACAAGTAAGGAGTTGTAGTAGTCCAAGGGAAAATCTTGACTTCGAGTTACGTGACTTCTAGGAGAAAATAGTTGGAAAGAAAATTCGATATAGTGGTGTTTTCTTTTGATGTTAAAGTTAGTTGAAGTGTTATGGTGGGTACCTATAGTAACTCTTGGAGGTACCTTTATGAGTTGTTGCGGACCCTAAGTTTGAGCGATTTAGTCACGTGGGATTTGTGGCTAGTGATTGGGTTGTAAGGTATTGTTACATAAAAAGCTCTTAATAAAGCTAAATGTCAATTTAGAAAAGTCATGTTTCAAAGCCAATTTGCCTACTATTTTTATCCGCAACAGCAAGCAAGGAGGAATATTTTGGTATAATGCTGGTTATGTCAGCACATATTCTAGTTCCTACAACTCTAATTTTGGATAAGTTTTTATCTTTTGAGCAATTTATTAAGATGGTGATGGTAATATCTTTTGGAAATGACGGATAATAGTAGTCGATGAATAGGAAGATTTTTGATGATTTTGGTCTCTTTTGTGGGCCATTATGGTTTCTTTCGAAATTCTAGGTGTTGAAGTTTGGTCTCAAGATTTGTTGAGTGTTTGGGAAGTTGATAATGTAAATGAAATTGAAAAGTAATGGTGGAGTGAGAGTGGGATGGTTGTGGTCACTCCAGTTTTTCGACAACACCTGGTGAATTTATTACATGTTGTCATGGGTATTCTTTAGCAGTTGTGTGGAGTTGGTGGAAGTGGTAGCAGTAGAATAAAACCCATTGGATCATGGAGTAAGAGTGCGTGGGTGTCCAAAGTAAATTTTTTTAAGCAGTGTTGTTCCAGGTGGTTGATATAAGTCTTGAATCTGTGATCGAAGTTGGTTTATTGACATCACTTCGTTAGCTCTTGGTGACTAGCTACGACACCTCACTGGGAGGATCTGTTCACTCACCTTATTTCTAATTCGGTGAGATGGAGCAGAGTTTTTGGTTGTGGTGTGTGTGGAAATATATAAATTATTCCTACTGTAGTTTTTGGGTATCGTCCTCAGAGCTTGAAATTATGGAATGCGAATTCAACGCTTCGATTTGAAGGGTAGAGATTCTGGTTATTTTGTCGAAGTTTTGAGGTAAATGATAAATTGGTAATTGTGTCGTAGTCATGGATCCGGAATAAATCCAGTGGTGATCCCAAGTGAGCTGGAGTTCATTTAAGCGATGAATCTTGGTGCCGTAAATCCTATGTGGTAGTTTGAGAGTTGCATGGTGATGTTGATTTGATGGTTTGTGTCGTTGTAGGTATATTTCATGATGTAGCATTATGGGAGAGGGTTTTCCCCTGTTGACTCAAGAAGCGTCTAGAGTCAAGGTTTATTCAGAGTTTTAATATTGAGAGTAGTAGGTATTGATAGGTTGATCAACGTCTCTCCTCGGGATCGTATTGTGGTGGGACCACTCATTGATCCAAGTTTGATTTGGGAGGTCTTCGCTATTTGGTTGTGCGTTCATCCGTTGGTGTCAAGATGATTAGTTGAGGTTTCTAGTGCAATTTCGAAATGGGTTCTGGCGGATATCGGAGATTTGTGGAGCTTTTGAGCTCGAAGTTAGAGGACTTGCCTTTCGTGTGCTTTAAGTTATTTCTTCTGGAACTTGAGCGGAGTTTAGCCATGAGTTTTTATTCATGCTTGAATTCATGGTTTTCGTTGGTTGGTGAAACACAAGGTGTAGTAGTGGGTCTTGTATAAAAATTTATCTTTGCTTTTGTTAGTTGCATGATACTGCAAGCTCAGTTATCGAAGAATCTTTTTGATGGGAAGCTGTGGCCTTGGGAGGTGTAGGAGGCTTGAGCGTATCTGATTTTCAGATCGTCTTCTGCTATCAGATTAATCGTTATTAGAGGTAGTAAAAGAGATGTGTTTGTCGGATCGAAGGGTTTTGGCATTTAGAATCATTCTTATGGAACGGCTAGAGTGAGCCATGTGCTTTTAATTATTGCTCTTGGGGTCGTGGTTGCACCCGAATAAGTAGCATGGATGGAGATGTAAATTTTGTCAATGCTTAAGGAAGGTGTTCTATTTATGTGGATTTCAACGTCAAGTTTAGCATCATGAATTGACTGTGCCAATTTTCGTGGGCATTATTAGTCAGTTTTGTTTATGGCAAGCAAGGAGGAATATCCAGTTTCCACATGATAGTCATGCTTCAGATTATCTTCCTGTTTGGGGTAAAGAGAATAGTGGAGATAGCAGAATCAGGAGAGAGTTGGAATTCCCATAAGCTGCTAGTTTGTGGTGCTCAAATTGGTAATGTAATAGTTTTGGTGGAGAGACCTAAGTGACATAGTATTGATCTTTACATAATGTCATTTTGAGATTCGAGGTTATCATATGTTGGTGGACTGGTCACTTAGGCAGAGCAAGGTTGTCTTGTGGACTTACGAGAACTTTAACTCCGCGAAAGACTCTGCAAAGTGCCTCAGTATTAGAAGTGATTGTTGCAGTTCTGCAGTGTGTGTATCCTTAAATCTGTTCAATTAGCGTGTCTTAATTTTGACCCCTATGAGCATGTGGGAATGTGTGAACTTTAGTTTCCTAACAAGTGGGCTTCATTGTCGAGTTGTGAGCAGCGTAATGACGAGGTTGTTGTGTGACGTTAGGAGATTTGAGCCCGATGGTGATAGTAAATTTATGCGCTTTATTTGGGTTAACTATTTCCATTGCTCAGGAAAGAGTGTGCATACCTACGGGTACTCGTACTTTGGAACAGGTATCACTGAACTCACTAACGTGTAAAAGTTAGTGGTAGTTCAACGAAGGATTTAGAGTCTTTTAGAAGCTTTAAAATAATTCAAGATTCAAATAGAAAAGGTTAAAGGAGTCAAAGATAGACTCAAAGCAGCTCATAGTAGCCAGAAGAGTTATAAAGATGTCCGCAGGAAGGACCATGAGTTTCAAGTGAGTGTTTGGGTGTTTTCGAAATTGTCTCCTTGGAAAGCGGTGGTACGTTTTTGTAACGTGGAAAGCTTGGTCTGAGATTTATTGGTTATGGGTTTTTAGATCAAGTTGGCTCTTTTGCGTATCGGTTAGTTTTGCCTCTAGAGTTATCCAAGATACATAATGTGTTTCATGTATCCATGCTTCGCAAGTTTATTGCCAATCTCTCTCATGTGTTGCAAGAGCAGCCGACTAATTGGAAGAAAGTTTTGACCTATGATGAGGAGCCGATTCAGATTTTTGACCAAAAGGAGCAAGTGCATAAAAGCAAATCATTTTTCCTCTTGTTAAAGCTCTCCTCCCATGCATCAATCCCTCCAAAGGTTTCACTCCCCCTTGGTCTAGGTAAAGAGATTTTGGTGTTGGAAATTCTAGGGCTCATTTGATGTTTTTGTTCGATTACCCTATCCAGGCTTCGAATTTGTGTTTATGATAGTTAAGAAAGTTGTAGAGGGGGTTGAGAGGTAGATGCTATTAAATTTTGGTAGGCATTGGAGGTCATCGGAGTCGGCCTCCGGCCGTCGCTGCTGGCGGAGCAGACGGCAGTGCTGCCGCTGTTTAGGGGATTTTTATGGTTTTAATTGTATAATATTAAGGGGAGTTTACTGATGTGAAGTGTGGAATTTTTGAAAGAGTTTTGGATAGGTTTGGGATTTTTTCAAAGTTTGGTGAATGTGGCAGTTAATGGGGTAGAAACGGACCGTTGGATTTTCCTTATTATTGTTTTAGAATGTTGAAATAAAGGAAATAAGGTTGTGGTTGGATTTTGGCGTGAATCCGATAAGCTTAACCCAAGAAAGGGTAGTGGGTTAGGCGGAAGAGTTTTGGGTTAAATATTTAAGTATTATTTATTCTGAAATTGAAGTGTGGTCCTAAGCATGGTTTTTGTGCCAGGATTTGAGGAGACCTCACTTGAGTGGTGAATTGGATTTCGTCGGGCTTATGCCTAAAGTTGTGAGTGGGCGTTTGTTTTAAATTATAAGTATGCGGTGATTTCATATTAAATGAATGATTTTATTGAATATCAATTTGTGGAATTGTTTATTTTCGCGAAGTTATTTTTAGAAGTAAATGCTCTTATTTTATTTGTTAACTTCGCTATTTGGAAAGTTACCAAAAATGAGATTTTCGGTGGAGCCATATATTTATTGCTTCATTTATAATTGGCAATTTTCATTATTTTTAGAGAGTTACCGAAAATGAGATTTTCGGTGGATATGTATATGAATAATTTCTTTTGTTGAGAATAACTGAAATTGAGAATTTCGGTGATTATATATTCATTTATGAATGATTAAGAGAATAATATGTATATGAATAAATGCTAGCTAGCTATACGTGCTTTTCCGTCATAATGAGGTAAAAATTCCATTATGGCGCGACGTGAGCGTTAGACGTAATCGTCGTAGCCCTATATAAATTTAGTTATTTATATAGGAAATATGAACGTATATATACACTCATGTTTTTCCGCCATAATGAAGTAAAATTCCATTATGACGCGACGTGAGCGTTAGACTCAAGCGTCGTAGCCTTGCACGAATTTCTATTTTTCTTATTTGTTTCATAGAATTCGTACAAGGAATATGATGGGTGTAAATACATACATACATATATTTGTTTAGCCTGAGAGGCTTTATTTTTTTAAGTTTGGAGACTAGCCGGAGCTAGTCATGTAATTTCCAATCAATGAGTTGAGAGCTTTTGAGCTACCGCATGCAGTATATTTTCTATGGAAATTTAAATTGGGAAAGCGTAAATATTTTCATTAAATTCATTTTTGTCCACTCACTCTAACGTTTGCAAATGTTTTCTCCTAGGTCCTTCGTTTTAAAAATGCCCAGTTTGCATGTTAGCTTTATTGAGGTCGGGTGTATATGGAGAAGAGGCATAATCATTAGTATAGCTTCCGCTTTTTTATTTTTTATTTTTTTATATTTCTAGTTCCTTTCTTCTCAAATAGAGTTGCTCTGAACCTGTGATGGTTTAGTAAATAAATTGGGAGATGTTGTGTTTTGGGGAGCATGAATGCTCTAGGAGTTTAAGGTTGGATTTGGATTTTCAGAAGTGTTTGCAGATATTTTTTTCTTTTAGAAGGGTTGTCCATTTTCAAGGGAGGTTAGGCCGAATTTTTGGTAAACTTTCCTTGAAGTTGGTCCCTGCAGGATTTACTTCGGGTTTCAAGGTGAAATTCGGGGTGAGTCTTGACAAAAACCCTAAAAACCATGAGAGGTCACACACAAATACATATCCATACACATCAACAACACCATAAGAAAGAGATAATAATAGAGAGAAAGAAAGGGGAGAAAGAAGAAAGAAAGAGAGAAAGAGAGGAGAAGTCCATGGAAGTCAAGGCAAAGCTTGTCAATAGCAAATGCCCAAACTCCATGGCTTCTCTTACTACCCTATTATGGAGCCATGGTGGAGAGATGGTGGTCTAGAAACCAGAGATCGTGTGTGCCTTCTCCTTGTGCAAGCCTACATGTGAAGAATGGGGGAAGGAGAAGAGAAGAGGAGGAGAGGAGGGAGAGAACTCCCAAATTCGGCCAAAAACAAAGAGGAGGAAAACTTGGTCCAGCCTCCTGAAATGAGAGTGAAAGTGTGCTTAAATAACCTCTTAGATTCAAGGGTCAAGATTAAACTTGTAACCTAGATCCAATGGCTCAAAAACAAGGAGAAAATGGGTAAAATGAAATGCAACACAATTGGGCTTGGGTCTTCACTTATGGGCTTCTTTGGTCTTGTGTCTTCGGCTTGGGTCTTCACTTGTGGGCTTCTTTGGTCTTGGTCCGAGTTGACTCTGTTGACCCGAAGGTCAACCTGTTGACTTTTGTCCTTAAGTTGGAAATTGTCTTTTTTCTCTCAATTTGCCACTTCTAATGTCTTTTTCTTCTTTTGACCATAATTTCCTACAAATGAAGAAAACAAAGTAAATACTACAAATAGTGCTCTAGTACTCGCTAATTTCAAGGTAATTAAGTATAGATGCACACGTAAATTGCGTGTGCAACATAGACACCAATTTGTCAAACCTACTCATGTCCGCTCATGACAATGCAACCGTTGTGGATCTCTGGATCACTGGTTCAAGATTGTCAAACTCTCACTCAAATTGTGAATGTATACAAAAAGGTTTGAAAAATCAAAATGAGGACAAGAACGTCATCCTCATGATTGCGGATTTCAAAGATTCGGATCCAACTCTAGATACCCTTGACTTTGACGTCATCGACTAAACTCTGATTTTCTTTCCAAGCTATGTGTAATAAGACGTCGTATCGATGTCCTTTGTTTATTCGAGACCTTCATATATACTCACATTAGCAATAATGAATGCCTTGAGAATTTTTTCGAAGTTATGAAACTATTCTCCTCTTATGGTTCGTATTGATTTACAAACAAGATATACATTTTTACATCATCCATAGAAGCATGGCATATTTACAATCTACATGGTTAGATTGGGCCGATTTGGTCTCTTCCAAGTGAAGATGACGCACGGCCTTGCATCCTCAAGGAGGATCACCAATGTGTTTCCGGTTAAGTTTTCTACCCTATTGCGGATTTTCCATCATCAATTGTTCAACTAGGCTCATCCAAGCTCAATGTGATGTCTTAGAATTGTCCGAAATTAAGGAGATAGTGGTTTCAAGTGTGTCTCGAACTATCGACCCTCCATGAACATGCCTGGTCATACTGACTTGGAGTTATCGAAAGCTTTTGATTTTGGATCCCCATACACTATTAAACTAATTTTCATCTTGTAAAAGACGTTGAAAACTTATCAAAACCAAACAATTATCATCATGATCGAATCCTCTAGGTCCTCTGAGTTAGTTTTCGCTAAGTAGTCATAGAGTTTACGACCTTGGAAAGACCAAAAGAATTTGATTTTGATCATATACACGTCATTTTGGCCTCGGCTTATGCCCACATGCCATCCGCAAGCTTCAAAGCTTTACCAATGCCAAATCTACGAAAAACAGTAATTTGTCCCTTCTAGACAATCAACTTCGTTTGAGCTTTGTGAACAGTTCCAGACAAACCAGACAGTGAGCTTTATATCATTGGAAAGCTCTATGAGTCTAGTTTTCAGAACTTTTCGCAGTTCGTCCATATCTATTTTATCGAAGAAGTTATGGCTGTTTTAGTGCGCAAAGGTCATTATGCGAGGAAATTTTATACACTCTCGGGATTGCAGTTTTTTGTAACTTCTTTCAATCCTTCTAAATGGTTCAAGTGGAACTATTTACTCGCCTATTTACATCTTTTTATAGATATGTCTCATAGAGACATTGAATGCCTCCCAGATAGTGAAACTATCCACAACATTCTCAGGAACCGGCAACTATCTTTAGATTTTGTGTCTTATAAATCTTCTGTGACTACAATAATTGAATCATACCGGTCATTTAGAGATACGGTTTAGGTTGCATCTTGATGCCTTATGGCACCATGATCAACGTCACAGATGTCCTCTATACATTGAGAGGCTACCAAATCATGTTGAGCTTTAAAGACATTCCTGCTAATAGTTTTCATTTGAAAACACATCGTGGGAATGAGATAGGTCTCGGTGTGGTTGAAGTTGTAGAAAAGGAAAGGAAGCAGCTGCCACGTGGCAGCATTTGATTGACCCAAGCCAATTAAAAGGTGGCTTTGCACGTGATGAAGATGAGAGAATGATGATGTCTTGATAGCATGGCATGATGATGTCGATACATGCATGATGGAGATAATGAGATGATATTCAAATATATTAATTAATCAATAATAAATTATTGATTAATTAACATAATCTTCAATTTCATTTCATGTTTGATTCCGCATCACAACTTTCGGCATTTTCTCTATTCTCTATTTTGCTCCAATGTCGCATCTTATTTCCTACAAATAAATAAAATTAGATTAATTACATTATAATTAATTTAAAGATTAACTAAATCCTAGTGTTTAAGTAGTAATTACGTGTATAAAAATACACATAATCACACCCCCACACTTGAACTTTGCATAATCTGAAGCAAACTAAATGAAACATAATCCGGAAGCTACTAACTAATACACACATGAAGATTGTAATGCTAGCCTTTCCAACCATATCCTTAGAACCAAATTATGTCAATGACAAGGACTCGATTGAGCATATGTCTAGGTCTCACAAATTCATAAGGCAATTAATATGTGACATGTAAAAGATGCTTATGTGTTAGTCATGTGTCAAACCAATCTAAGACAAGTAAAAACAACACACTAAACTTGGATTTACCGCTAAACTCACAAGGATACTCTAAATATTTATGCTCAAGTGTTTAGGGCTAAATGTGTATCACTCAAATACAATTTTGCAAATTAGGTCCCCATAGGCTTGCTCTTCAACCGCATCTCCGCTAGATAGCTTCACAACTTTCAAGATCAAGAGGTCTTTTATTTGGTTGTAACGGGGTTAAGGATGAGTGACTATAAGAAATAAAGGATAAGGGAATACAAAGTCCATGGAAATCAATGAAGCAACTCTCTCTTGTAGAGATTTAAGACTTCTACTTCCGAATGCTAGCTTACTCACTCTAAAAACCCAATGTACAACCCACAAACACAACTACGTAATATTTTTTTT
>NW_004443444.1:700376-739880 GCF_000184155.1 Fragaria vesca subsp. vesca
TTTTTTTTTTTTTTTGAATAAATCACTCATCCCCACACTTATTCTTTTGTAACCTCACACTTTTGAGTTTTTCTTTCTTTTGAAGCACTCGAACATAATTTTTTTTCTCTCGAGTTGTGTAATACCCTAGATTTTCATATCTTTTTTCCTTGTATTATTCCCTTATTTAATGAAGGATTATTCATGAAAATTCTTGGGTTTATGCGAAGTTGAAGTTTCGGGAGTTTACTTAAGTTGCATTGACTTTTAATTGGCCAAAAGTTGACTTTATTTTCCGTAAGTTATCTTCGAAAACTTCCTTCGTGAAAGTTATAGAACTTGTCGATACGAGTTCGTAGACACGCGGCACACTTAAATCGGAAGTTGTGAGAGAAAGTTGTGGTCAAAGGAAGTTAGGTTCCGAGTGTGGAAAGTGTTTAAGTGGGAAAATGCGTGTGGGTTATTTTTGGAAACCCTAACACTAAAAGCAGCTCTCTCTCTCTCTCTCTCTCTCTCTCTCTCTCTCTCTCTCCTCACTCATCTCACTCTTTTTTTCTCTCTTCTTTTCCTTCCCTCTCTTCCTCTCCCGAGCTCCCCTGAGGACCAAAATTCTGCCTGAGATAGCTCCGCCGTCCGGCCACCGTTTGGACCGCCACCAGTCCCGTTCGACTCCCACAAGTGTGCTCTTCAAGGCTGGGCAGCTGCTGCTCGGTGTGGCGCGCCGGAATCGGAGCTGTGTTGCCGGAAAAAGGGCTGCTGCGCCACGGTCGGAGCTGCCGTGTACGGCGGCGACGAGGTACATCCTTAGGTGAGGCTTGATCCTCTCCTTCCCCTGGTAGTGTTTAGGCATGGATTGAAGCAAGTTTTTAAGGTTTTGAGGCCGGTTTTGCAGATTTTGTCTTTAATTTTCTGGTCACTGTTCGGGGCGGTTTCCGGCCGGTTCCGGCCAAAATTGGTCGAAGTCTCAAGTATGAAAGTTGTTCCCCTTGCTTCAAGCTTCAACTTTGCTGTTGGGAGTTTCTCCTAATTCGGAAGTTTGAGGTGGCGCGTGGGGCTCACTCGCCGCCGCTTGTGGCGGCGTGTGGCGGCGCGTCCGGCTGAGTTGCGGCCTTAGCTTCTTGTGGTTAGCTAGTCTTTGTTGCTGTGAGCTTGTTGAGTGGTAGTATGGCTAGATTTTAGGCAAGGTTGGCATGTTAGGACTTAAGTTTATTTGTGTAGGCTTGGTTGAGGTTTGGGGTAAGATTTGAGGATTAGAGGCAGCCTTTGTGGGTCTCTAAGTTCGACGACTTTGGAAAGTTGTCATCTCGTTAACTAAGGGTTAGTTAAGGGTAGTGTGATAACCTTTAGTGTTTTAGTTACTAAGATTTTATTTGTGATATTTTTTAGGTGATTTGTGAAGTTGTGTTTCGCTTGCTATATTTGGTTGTGGAAATTGCAGCGGGATATTTAGGTGAGTAAATCTCACCAAGGTTCACTTTCGAACCTAATGTTATTATGGTTATATAATGATAATGATGATGATGTTGGTTTCAATATTATACTTTTAATTGTTTTTAAAAATATATGAGCTTGATCGCCAACGGCTCATAGGTAAGATAAAAACAAGTCTTCTTTATATTATGTTGTTGAGAATAATAATTGTGATATTGTGTTGTTGAGGATAATGTTGTGGAATTTATTATGATTGTTGGATAAATAGCCAAACCGGGTTCCAAGCCCTTTTTGGGTGATTGGTTGCGGTTAAGATGCTATTTATCATTTTTGTGTTTGATATTAGACAGTCAAACTGGGTTCTAAGCCTTTGGCCGGGTGATTGGTTGCGGTTAGGAATAGAGCTCTAGTCCGTCTGTCAGTATAGGTCATGGGAGATACTGTATGGTATCTGGGACCCATGGATACACATAGTGATGTTGTAGGTCATGAGGGGTATTTATTTAAATATCTGGGACTCATGAGTACATTTCTTGGGTAATGTGTTAGATGTGTGGTTTTTAATTATTGATCCAATCCCTCTTGTGAATATTGGATATGATTAAATGTTGTGTTGTTTTTGAGTTTACTCATTCGAGCTTTTTAGCTTATCGGGTTTGTTGTTTACAACCCGGTGCACCATTCTTGGTGTAGGGGTTAGACCTGCAGGTGAGGATCAACAGGGTTGAGGTGGAGGCTTAGTGGCAGGGTTTTTTGTCAGGTTTTGGATGTTCATTGTATATTCTTTTTATATACACTGGGATAGGATTTATTAAACTCATGTGAGAGTTTCTTTTTCTTGTTCTCAAGTTATGTAAACAAGGAATTGTAATTTAACTCAATTTGGTGTTGTGTGTAAATTTACATTACGCATGGAGTTTATTTTCCTTGATTTATGTTGAAACAGGTTTTAAGATATTAATATTTTAGGTTATATCATGCCAAAATTTTGAATTTTATCTTTCAAAAATTGGGGCGTGACAAGTTGCTTCACCAACTACCATGGAAGGGAAGGATAATAAAAGGGAAGGATAATGTGAGGTAGGAGTTTGTGGTGCTAATGAACAAAAAGGATAAATATATACAAAGGCTCAAAGTGACAATCTAGTGGTAAATACTTTTGGGCGCAAGCTTCTTTGGCCATGATGGTAATAACCTAATATGCCTCAATCATTTCCATCCCGTCATGAGCTAACAAGTAGCCTTGAAGGGTATGAAGCAAGTTCTAGGGACCATAATTGCAAAATTGGGACACATGAAGAACAAGTAAATATGAACAATGCATATTTAACATTAAGGCTCAAAATCTCACAAATAGGTATGCAAGTCATACAAGTCTAAATATGTTTTCCCTACTTGCAATAAACTAGTTTGACATAAGACTAGCACTCAAGCAAACAATCACATATCATAATTAATTGCAAGATAAATCATAAGACCTAAAAACATGCTCTTTCTCTTCCATGTCACAACACATCAAGTCCAAAATTGCATCATTAAGGTTGGAAAGATACTAGGCATCACTACTTATTTACACTAAAAATTACAAACAAAGTATTTTTTTTTTAATTTAGGCACCGAGCCTTTACCCCCACACTTAAAACCAACATTGTTCTCACTGTTGTAAAGTGAGCTCGAAAGCTAAAATCCATGTTGGATTTAGGCATGAGAGTGAAGTCCGAGCGAAGGAACACAAATTAACTATGAAAATGAAAATCTGAAAGCGGAGAAAGGATGCGAAAACCCCCTTTGTAGAACCTCCATTGCTCACAACCTTTGGAGAAGTCCAATAAGAAACACCCTCCTCAAGGTACAAGGCCTTGACTTCATTCGTGTATGCTCAAGGTGCTCTTGAGAAGATCAACTCCTTGTAGCATTTAGGATGTCCTCAAGCAATGTGTCTCATTAAGGATGAAAGACGAATGTCCTCGAGCAAGACCATGCTTTACCCAGATCACCTTGACACAACCAACACACTTCAAAATACCTATAAAATTGGCTCCACAAATGAAATGAAGCGCAAAGAAGTCGAGCAACCTAGTGAACGAAAAACACTGAGTGCAGAGAACTTTCAACAATGACCTTTTCATATTCAAATGCTCATATCTCAAACTCAGAAGGTGATAAGTAGGTGAAGCTTCTTTCACTGGAAAGTAGACTCAGAGAGCTTTCTATCCATATGAAGTAGGTCACCTGCCTTCAAGTGAGTTGAAAACAAAAGCTGATCAAAGTTGCCGGTCTGAAATAAAGTTCTCTGCTGACCCTCAGTCACCAAAACTGAAATATCTGAGGAACCAGAGGTGCAAAGAGGGTGAGACCAACTGCATATAAAACTAGACTCATATACCCATAGTGTGGTAAAGTTTCACTGACAAATGATCTCTGAGTCAAAAATTATAGGTCTCCAAACTCACTGAACTGTTCTGTAGTTTCTGCTGTGCCCTGTTTCGGACCTCTGTCAGTTGGAACATATTATCTGAAGCTAGGAAGATGCAAACCAAAAACTGTTTCACTGGCATACATACGACCCATGGGGCTACATCTCAACAAAACTTTAGCTCCAGATTCTATGATATGTAGAATCCGTGGCTCCTCAAATTCACTATACATTTGCAGTCTCTGTTCTGACCTCCATTCATTGACCACTACATAGCTACAGTTCCAGTGACTCAAAAATGCTGAAATTTTGACACAGAACAGAAGACATATAGGTGAAGACCTGTAGAAAATTTCAGCTCAAAATACCCTGAATACAGGAAATTATGGCCTCCCAAATTCAACTGAAATTATCAGCAGAAACTGCTCACTACCTTCTTCATTCTTTCTTCGCACTTCCAATTCCAATCACCACCCATTCCTCCCAAAGATGGCTAGAACGCCTTATTCATGCAAAATAAAAGAGTAAATTGTAAATCACCTAAGGTTGCCTCCCTAGAAGCGCTTGTTTTTTAAGACCCCAAGCCGGTCCTTAGAATGTGAACCATGTCGAGGTGGATATTTCTCAAGTACAACCACCCTATTGTTAGGGGCCAAGGGGCTCCTCGATGTGTCATAGAGGTGTTGAGATATGAATCCCACATCGGGAATATGGGACCTTGCATGTGGGTTAATAAGGGCTTGGGTCATTCCATCCATTGCCAATTGGTTTTGGATGTGAACCTCATACTACTTTATCATGGTATCAGAACGGGTTACCACGTCCACGTGTGAAGCCCAAAGGCCATACGCACTCCACGTTACCCAAAATGTTGTCCACATGTTAGGCTTGAAAATTCCCCACACGTGCGGGGGCGTGTTGAGATATGAATCCCACATCGGGAATATGGGACCTTGTGTCACACCCCAATTTTCGAAGGACAATTTTCAAAAATTTGGGCATGATATAACTAAACAAAAAAGACCCCAATACCTGCTCAACAATCCCAAACTAAAATCAAAAGCTGGAAATATAAATATCAACAAAACTCATTACTGAGTTATACATTACATCTCTTTAATTACATTAACTTCAAAAGTCTAGGAAAATAAGGATGTTCACATGTGCTTAAAAACAACTGAATAAAATACAATAAAATGTACATCATCTAAAACCCAGCTACTATACCTCTGTCCCAACCCTGCTGATCATCACCTGCCCATCAGTTTGAGGGTGGAATGTTGTACTCATGTCTAATCTTGGACTTAGGCAGTCCAGTCACAAAGTCTATAGAGATCTGCTCCCACTTCCAAGTAGGAATGGGTAACGGCTTCAACATACCTCCAGGTCTCTGATGCTCCGCCTTCACCTGCTGACAAGTTAGGCACTTGGACACATACTCTGCTACATCTTTCTTCATCCCAATCCACCAAACTGCCTACACAAAACTTTATACATCTTAGTGCTCCCTGGGTGCACCGTATAACGAGATCGATGTGCCTCCCAGAGGATCTCCCCCTTGAGATCAACACAACCTGGAACACACAATCTCAATCCAAACCTCAATCCACCATCTAATCCAACCGACCACTTGGAAGGACAATCATCCATCAAATCCATCACTAACTCTGCCAGCTTTACACGTGAGAACTCGTCATGTGCTTGGCCTTGAATGATCCTGGAAATTAAGGTAGGTTGCACAGAGATGCTTCCAAGGAAGATCCTCTGCTCCCCGCCTGATGATAGAAGGTCAAACTCGGATGCAATCTCCAACATGAGCTACTCTTGCACCATGAAAGAAGCAACTATGCCCCTCGGCTTTTTGCTCAATGCTTCACTATAGACGACATAGACAACACCACTAGTGGGAAAGACCAACACTAGGGTGGTAGTCAGTCTAGTCTTCAACTCCTCAAATACCTTCTCACACTCATCGGTCCACACAAACTTGGCATTCTTCTTTGTCAACTTGGTCAAGGAAGAGGCATTACTAGAAAATCCCTCAATAAATCTCCGGTAGTATCCTGCCAACCCAAGGAAACTACGGATCTTTGTAGGAGTAGTGAGACGACTCCAATTCAACACTGCCTCCACTTTAGAGGGATCCACCGTAATCCCCTCCTTTGATACCACATGACAAAGGAATTTGACCTCTTCCTTCCAAAACTCACACTTCCCAAAATTAGCATACAACTTGGCCTCCTTAAGGACCTGTAGTATGATCCGTAGATGCCTATCATGATCCTCCAAAGTCTTGGAGTAAATTAAAATATCATCCATAGATACTACCACAAACACATCCAGATAAGGACTGAACATGCGGTTCATTTAATCCCCTAAAAGCAGCAAGCGAATTGATTAGACCAAATGGCATGACAACAAACTCATGATGCCCCTATCTAGACCTGAAAGCGGTCTTACAAATATCCTCCTCCTTCACCCTCAACTGGTGATAACCGGACCTCAAGTCAATCTTAGAGAACACCGTAGCACCTCTAAGCTGATCGAACAAAACACCAATCCTAGGCAAGGGATACCTATTCTTGATAGTCACCTTAAATTTCACATGCACTCTTAAATAACCACAACTAGAAACCTTGCATTGGTCTAATGCAGTGAAGGACACATAGACAATCATCGAAATCAATGCATATGAATTAAAACAGAAAATTACTTTAAAGCAAACAATTGAAAGTATAGTAATTCCTGTGCATAGCTTAGTTCAGGTTATTACATTGAGATCAAACAATTATGAAAATATTAATCCCTGCATGAAACTTAGTTCAGGAGATCACAATCAAGAGAAAGGTAATTGAATTAGAATCACAGTAATTCAATACCAAATACAACATTAACAATACCAATCTCTCAACCACAAATCTCAACAATCCTAGTCCCCTAAACTAGAGTAACAACGTAAAACCCCAACGTTAAAACAAATAGGCATATGCTTCTAGAAGAGTTATGCAAACTCTCCCGTGACATGGGGAACATACCCTTAGACTTTGGCATAAAAATTCACCATCGTCTGAACCCAACCCATAAGAGAACACAAACATCTCCTATTTCAATGCCAATACAACTAACCACATAAGTAGGTCTACATGTTCTCGATCCACAAATCGGTGAACAATTTGTACTACTCGGCAAGGTCATCACCCTAAGCCTTGAAATCTTCCCAAATTAACCTCACTAGATGAGTTGGGTTCACTGCCTTGATAATAGGCAGAGGGGGTTATTCTTTCCCCCAATCCTAAAATAGAATTCTTTCAACGGGAAAATCATCCCCTAATTTCCCAAAATAACCCCCAAGAGGACCATCACTTGTGAAGCAAGCAACACTAAGTTAACACTTGCATAAGACTTAAACACAAGTTTAAGTCACAAACAAAAGACATAATAACCACGTCATCAAAACAACATTGACTTCCACGATCAAAATCTGTGAAGTCAAACAATAGTTCAATCTAGAGGTTCTTATTCCTCAAAGACTAAAACTCAAATCATCCTACTCAAATCTCCCGCACTTCACCAACTGAGGCAACCTATGCCCTAGCGACCTAATGCTCAAGACAACACCTTACTCCCGCATACCCAATGACATATCAGTATCGAAGAGCATATGATGGTGATCCGCTGCAGTCGGGCCATCACTCTGAAGTACTGATTATCACCAAATATGTAACCTTACACTCTGATACCAAACTGTCACACCCCAATTTTTGAAGGATAATTTTCAAAAATTTGGGCATGATATAACTAAAAAAACAGACTTCAATACATGCTCAACAATCCCAAACTAAACCCAAAAGCTGGAAATATAAATATCAACAAAACTCATCACTGAGTTATACATTACATCTCTTTAATTACATTAACTTCAAAAGTCTAGGAAAATAAGGACGCTCACATGCGCTTAAAAACAACTGAATAACATACAATAAAAACCCAACTACTATACCTCTGTCTCAACCCAGCTGATCATCACCTGCAGGTCTAACCCCTACACCATGAATTGGTGCACTGGGTTGTAAACAACAAACCCGGTAAGCTAAAAAACTCGTATGAGTAACTCTAAAAAATAACTCAATCCAACATCACATAAGATAAACCGGTAATTCCTGCTTTAGAACTTAGTTCAGGAATTCCCTCAAACAAGAATAATCAAAAGAGTAAATAAGAAAACACAACAATTTATAAAACAATTAAAATCATAAGTGAATCCTGCAAAAAGGATAGTTCGGGAATTCCACTAAAAATCACACTAATAAGATTGAAAATCTCCTGCATTAAGCATAGTTCAGGAGATACTCAAAACAAAGAATTTAATTGACAACAATTAAGAACAATGTTAAAACCACATAACCAATACTTTTACAAATATACATGTACTCATGAGTCTCAGATACCAATAAGGTATCTCCCATAACCTATAACAAACACATGTACTCATGAGTCCCAGATATTAATAAATACCTCATGACCTACAACAACAATTTATGTACCCATGGGTCTCAGATACCTTCAGGTACCTCCCATGACCTACACCGACAGACGGACTAGAGCTCTATTCCTAATCGTAACCAATCACCCGGCCAAATGCTTGGAACCCAGTTTGACTGTCCGATATCACATCAGAAAATAATAATAGCATCATAACCACAACCAATCACCCGATTAAAAGCTTGGAACCCGGTTTGACTATTTAAATAACAAATCACAATAGAGTAGAATCATTATAACCGTAACCAATCACCCGATTAAAGGCTTGGAACCCGGTTTGACTATATAAACCACAAATCACAATATAATAAAATCATCAACAATCAACACAAGGAGCACATCATAAAAATTATATCCTTCCACATAGATATATTTATATGAACAAATATAGATATTACCATAAGAATAATCTATCAATAGCCAAAAACATTATGATCACATGAACCTTAAAAATAATCATATAATAGGAAAACTTATTTTAACTTACCTATGAGCCGTTGGCGATCAAGCTCATATATTTTAAAACAAACAAAAACATAATTTTTAAATTATAATTATCATAATCATCATCATAATCATCATCACCATCATTTTATTATCATCATCATCATCATTTTATCATCATAATCATTAAAGTGACTATAAAAATTCGGTCCAAATGTGAACCTTGGTGAGATTTACTCACCTAATACTCCCGCTGCGTCGTCCACAAAACACCAAGAGCATGCCAAATCACAACTTCACAAAACACCTAAAATTACACAGTTAAAAACCTTAGTAAATTCTCAACAAGGAACAAATACCCTTAACCTAAAGATTGTCCAAAGAAGGGCAATCCTTCCTCCAAGTCCTCCCAAGGTCATTGGACACTCAACCAACCAACCAACCAACCAACCTACCTCCAAGATCAACTTTCAAAGTTATGACCAAAAAGGAAAACCAAGAACAACATAGCACCTAAGCTACCAAAACCAAAACAACACTTAGCCTTCACACACAACAACACACTAGTAACTAACAAGGACTAGCTAACACGGCAACCAAAGCCCCCACACTGCCCGGACGTGCCCCCACGCACCACCACAAGCAGCGGCGAGTGAGCCCCATGCGCCAACCCCAGCTTCAAAATTTGGGGAAACTCTCAACATGAAACTTGTAGATTGAAGCATGGAGAGCAACTTTAATACCTGAGGTTTCAACCAATTTTGACCGGAAACGGCCAGAAAATACCCCGAAACACCACCACGAACTCAACCTTCAATCTACAAATTCGGGGCTCAAGAACTCAAAAACTTGTTTCAATCTATGCCTAGCCACTACCAGAAGGAGGAGAGGAACCAGACTCACCTAAGTTAGCCCCTCATCGCCGTCGAAATCGCCGGTTTTCCGACAAGACAGCAGCAGTTCCGCCGCTCCGTGGCGGCTTCTAGGCGGCAAGACGGCGAGTGAGACTGCCCCAGAAATGAAGAGGACTTCCGTACGAATCCAACGGAATCGGTGGCGCCCAAATCGATGGCTGGATGGAAGAGAAATCAGCTAGAGAAGAAAGAGAGTGTGGGAGGGTCGGGAGAGAGAGGAGAGAGACTGAGAATTGGGGCACTGCAATTATAGGGTTCCCAAAAATATCTCCCACACATTTTTCTACTTATACACTTTCCAAACCCGGAAACTAACTTCCTCTGACCATAACTTTCTCATACGACATCTGTTTCAGGCGTGCCGCATGTCTACGAACTCATATCAATAAACTCTACAACTTTCAAGAAGGAAGTTTTCAAAGATAACTTACGAAAAATAAAGTCAACTTTTTATCCTCTTAAAAGTCAAAGCACCTTAAAATTTACTCCCGAAACTTCAACTTCGCACAAACTAAAGAATTTCCATAAATAATCCTTCATTAATTATGGGAATAATACAAGGAAAATTGATGTGAAAATCTAGGGTATTACACCTTGCCTGTGGGTTAATAAGGGTTTGAGCCATTCCATCCATTGCCAATTGGTTTTGGATGTGAACCTCATACTACTTTATCAAGAGGCATGACCAAGAGCTATCAATGAGTGTTGCAAATGGTTCTCGAAAATGAAGCTTCTTAATCTTCCTCCTCTTCTCAATTCTTCTTCTAGAAGTCATCCTTCCCTTGTCCTTCAAAATCGGTATAAAAATGATGCTCATGGGGACAATAGGTGGTAGAGGCTCTTCGAAGTGATGAGAAATATTAATTTCAAGTGCTCTAGTTCCTTTCCAATCCATCACTTCATTGTAGAAACATTGCCCACTTAATGGAGGATTGAGAGGTAAGATTCCCTCAAGCTCAATCTCCTCATGAAGTACACATGTGCTCAATGTTCTACAATCCACCTTGGGAAGCTCATGATGGATGTCCATGGATGTGGGAGGAGAGAAAGTCCTTATCTCTTCGACTTCTTCTTCACAAGGCACTAAAGAACTCTCATCCTCTTTGGGAATATCGGCCGCAATAATCAATGGCTTATCTATTTTCACTTCACTAGAGAGGCTACCATCTTCTTCGGAAGCATCATCAAATATCTTCCCTCTATTAGGAAACTTAGAATTCCAAAATTGCACCAATTCCTCGGAATTGTAGTCTTACCTCACTTGCATTAGAACTTTCATAACCAAATTCACAAGCTTGCACGTCAACATCACTATCATCATTTTCAACTTGGCTAAAGAAATCTTGCTCAAGATACTCGACATGCGCTTCTTCTTTTGAATTATGCTCTTGGTCAAAGAAAGACTCATGCTCATAAATTGGGAAAGGTGACTCTCTTGCAAGACTAGCCTCAAGTTGCTCATTGGAATGCATAAGCATTTCTTGAGTAGCTTGCAATCGAGCTTGAGATGCTTGCAATTGAGCTAGCAATTCTTCAAGTGACGGCTTTCTAGGCTCATTCGTTTACTCATGATATTCTTCGAGAACCATGGTCTCTTGTCCATTCCTTGCTAGAGAGGTTTGCAATAGAGTTAGGGAGGCTTGCGCTAGTTCTTTGGTGGTTTGCAATCGAGCATTAGAGGCTTGCAATTGAGCTATTATTCCTTCGGCAAATTCTTTGCTAGGCTCATAAGCTTCCTCTAGTGGATATGTCTTGACATATGTATTCCACTCTTGATAACTCCCACCATAGAAACTTTGTTTCTCATATCCCCTCGGATCTTCCCATCCATAATTCCATCGATCCGTAACTCAATGTGATAAGAACTGAGTACCTATGGATTCCCAAGAATGATGTTATTAACCAAAAATAAAAATAAAAGAAAGAAAATAAGCACACAAAACATAACTAACTAGAACAACAATTTTTTTTTCTTTTTTCTTTTATATAAAAAAAACCAAATAAAAACAAATATGCTTAATGACCTAGAAATCCGATTCACAAAGTGATTAAGGCTATTAAACCATAATCCCTGGCAACGGCGTCATTGACTTGGATACAATTCACGCAAGCGAACATATCGTTGTTAAGATAGGGAAGTATAAGTGCCCAAGTTATTGTACCACGGGGATTAGTAGCTAACCCACAATCCTAGGCTAATCGGAACAAAAATTACTCAACAAAAAAAGAAAAAGAAAGAGAAAATAAGGAAAATGCTAATCTAGGTATCAAGCCTTAGTAATGCTCGGCTCTAGTTCTCACCAAAGCCTAATCAAAACTAGAAGCCTAGTGATGGTTATCTACAATGAGTCGAAAGATAAAAGGGAGATGGAATGAGGAGTTAACTAAATTGACGACAAACAAAATGAGAAATAAACTACTAACTAATGAACTAGAGAATGATGAGAACATGGGAGTGTCGGGTGATCCACACTAACTCATATGCAAACATTGCTACCAATTTCACAAATGCATATCCTATTGTATCAAGTCCCGTATCTAATACCGGTTAAGGCTTCTAGACCAATTATCCTTTCGGTGTATCGATTATACCGATTAAGGCCACAATCAATTCTCTAACATGGGCATTACACAGGTTAAGGCCGTAACATTCAAGTTAGAGGCCTAGAGTGTAAGATAATAGAGACCCAAGCAAGCTTAGCTACAATCAAGCTTGTCACATCCCGACCCTTAAATTTTTACCTTATTTACTAGCTTGATTATAATAAGAATTTTACCGTCTCCGTCAATGAAGTTATAGTTTAATTGGTCCCTAGAGGGGTTTGGGGGACGGTTATTTGCGGGGAATTATTCGTAGGAGGAAAATGTGACAACGGTAAAAATAGTAAATTTTAGCTAGTAAAAGGTAATTTTTAATAGGGTATTTTATTTTGGGGTGTAAATTTTAGAGTTGGGTTTTGGTGTATAAGGTTGGTGGCCCCGTTTGGGGGTGAGAGGCCCAAAGCCATTCTTCCCTTCTCTTTTTTCTTCTCTTCCTCTTCTCTTTTTCTTCTCTCCTCCCGACCTCTCCCGTGTCCGGTTTTTCTCCAGCTCTTGCCGTCGCCGACCGGCCGAGCCAGGCCGCCGGACCAGTCTCGTTTGGACCCCTGTCCTTCCCTCTCCAGCCCTGAGTTGGTGACAGCCCCTCTTCCGCCGGAAATTGCAAGTTATCATGGCAAGAAGCTGTGGTGGTTCACTCGCCGGAGCTCCCTCCTCCGGCCACCAAAGCCGGCGATCCTTGGCTCGTTTTGTAGCCCTCCTCCTATGCAGCAACCCCTCCAAATGTCTCACTCCCTCTTGAGCTAGGTAAGGAGAAATTCAAAGTTGAAATCCTAGGGCTCTTTAGGTGTTTGTGGTCGATTGCCCTAGCTAGGCTTGGATTTTGGGTTTGTGCTAGTTAGGAAAGTTGTAGAGCATGAAGAGTGGATTATTCTGTCAAAATTTCATAGGAATTGAAAGTCGTCGGAATCGGCCTCCGGCGGAGCCGGCGCCGGTTGGGAGATTTTAATGTTTTTAAATTTGGAATATCAAGGGGAGTTTATTGAAGTGAGTTATGGAATTTTTGGATGAGTTTTGGATAGGTTTATGAATTTCCGAAGTGTGGTATTTTTGGCGGTTAATTAATGTAGAATCCGGCCGTTGGATTAAAGTTGTTTAAGCTGTGGGAAGGTGTAGTTACGGCTGCTGGTTCTAGGGTTGAAATGTGGACCACTTCGAAGTTAGGCAATGTTGAGCGTGATAATGGCTCTCGGTTAATTTTTGCCTATTTTGTGTAAATATTGGAATTTCGGTTAATATTATATTTGGAACAGGTCGTGAGGAGGCTCGAGTAGACGAGGCCCCAGATCGACATCAGGCTTAGGCCTAATTAGTGAGTGGACCTTTGTTTTAATTGAAAAGTATGCGATGAATTATTTTGTTGATCATTTATTTCTTTTGCTGAGATTTATTTATTTCTTGGATATTTGACAATTTACCTCCTTTGGAGAGTTCCCGAAAATGAGATTTTCGGTGGATATGTTTATTGGATGTTTATGAGGATAGTATGTATATATAAATGCTAGCTAGCCATACGTGCTTGATCCGCTATAATGAGGTAAAATACCATTATGGTGTGACGTGAGCGTTAGATGCAAGCGTAGTAGCCTTGTATGAATTTCTATTTTGCTTATTCCTTCATAGAATTCGTACAACGAGTATGACGAGTATAAATACATACACATATATATATTTTTATATATAATTTAGCCTGAGAGGCCTTATTTTTGTTAAGTTTGGAGACTAGCCGGAACTAGTCACGAAATTGCCAATCGTTGAGTTGAGAGCTTTTGAGCTGCCGCATGCAATATATTTTCTATGAAATTCAAATTGGGAATGCATAAATATTTGTTAATTTATTTTTGTCTACTCACTCTAACGTGTTTCAAATGTTTTCCCCTGGGCCATTCGTTTTAAAATGCCCAGTCTGCAGAGTACGGATTGAATCTAGTAGAAGACGAGGCATAGTCACCCGCTTTTCCACCACTTTTCATCAGTAGGTTACCTGTTTAACCTACCAGTATTTTCTTGCTTCCTCTAGTTAGCAGCTCTGATTACCTGAAGGATAATGTTATTAGTTTGGTTGTGTGCTAAGACATTGTTTAATATTTTGGAATATCCTAAGGATGTCGTATTTTTATTAGTTGGGTATTTATGTTGAGGTTGTGTTGATTTGGAAGATGTTTTATTATTTTTGTGGTGGTGTTTTTGGGGAGCACGTAGGCTCCAGAAGTTAAGGGTGGATTGAGAATTTTAGAAGTGTTTGCAGGTTTTCTTTAGAAAGGGTTGTCCATTTTCAAGGGAGGTTATACCGAATTTTCGGTAATATCTTCCTTGGAGGTGGTCCCCGCACAACTTACTCCGGGTTTCAAGCTGAAATTCGGGGTGGGTTGTATCAAAGCTAGCTAATGGTTACCACACTTCAAATCCTAGATACACAAGACTAATAAGTTGTCAATTTATCAATCTATGCATCAAATTGTCCACAACATTATCTCAAAGAGTGACAAAGCCTAGAAACATGTTTTTAAGAACCAATTCATTTGGATTCAAAGCATACACAATGGAAATTGCATTTATATCAATCAAAGTATCAACATTATACAAAATGAGTTTAGGGCTTCAATACCCTAACTCCCAAAATTAAATCACTCACAACCCATAGTCAAATACATTATCAATAACATATAAGATAAAGGAATAGACAATATGTCACATCCCGACCCTTATATTTTTACCTTATTTACTAGCGTGATTATAATAAGAATTTTACCGTCTCGATTATTGAGTTAATAGTTTAATTGGTCCCTAGAGGGGTTTCGGGGACGATTATGTGCGGAGGATTATTCGTATGAGGAAAATACGACGACGGTAAAAATGGTAAATTTTAGCTAGTAAAAGGTAATTTTTATTCGGGTATTATTTTCGGGGTGTTTTATTTTTGGAATTGGGTTGTTATATAGGTGATGGACCGGGTTGGTCAGGCCCAAACCCAGCCCTCACTTTTTCTTTTTCTTCCTCTCTTCTTCCCGGTTTCTTCTCGAGCCTCTCCCCCGCCGGAAACTTCTCGTCGTCCGTACGCCGCCGTCCGGCCACCATCTGCCGCCGCTCCGATCCCGTTCGGTTGCCCTCCGACCCAGCTATCTTCCAGGACCGGTGACAGCCCCCCTACCGCCGTCGTGAGAGAGCGGTGCCGCCCGAAAGGCTAGGCTGCCCCGAACTTCTGGCAATCGGAACTCCCTCCTCCGGCCACCAAAACCGGCGATCCTTGGCTCGTTTTGTAGCCCTCCTCCCGTGCAGCAACCCCTCCAATTAGCTCACTCCCTCTTGAGCTAGGTAAGGAGAAATGTGGAGTTGAATTTTCTAGGGCTTTTAGGATGTTTTCGTTCGATTAGCCTAGTTAGGTTTTGGAGGTCGCCGGAATTAGCCTCCAGCCGCCACTGCCGGCGGAGCCGCCGCCGGTTAAGAGATTTTTAGGGTTTTAAGTGTGGAATATTAAGAGGAGTTTATTGATGTGATTTATGGAATTTTTGGATGAGATTTGGATAGGTTTGTGAATTTCCAAAGTTTGGTATTTTTGGCGGTTAATTAATGTAGAATCCGGCCGTAGGATTTAAGTCGTATTTTGGGGAGGTTGTATTTACGACTGTGGAGTATGATATTTAAGTTCGGATCGTTCCGATTTAAGAATATCGAAGTTAGGCAATGATGAGCGTATTTATGGCTCTCGGGTAATTTTGCCTATTTTGATTAAATATTGGATTATTGGTTGGGAAATTAATATTATATTTGGAACAGGACGTGAGGAGGCTCGAGCAGACGAGGCCCCAAATCGACATCAGGCTTAGGCCTAATTTGTGAGTGGACGTTTATTTTAAATAAACGCATGCTATAGTTCATGGTTGAACAATTAATGTTGCGGAATATTTTAATGTCATTTTAATTTGACGATTTTTATTTCTCTTGGAGAGTTACCGAAAATGGGATTTTCGGTGGATATAAATTTGTATTTATGAGAGAGTATGTATATAAATGCTAGCTAGCCATACGTGTCTGTCCACCTTAATGGCGTAGCATATAGCCGCATTATGGTGTGACGTGAGCGTTGGACGTGAACGTAGTAGCCCTATTTGAGTGTTTAATTCATATAGGGGGTATGGACACATATTTATACACCCGTCTGTCCACCTTGATGAGGTAGTGTAGCACCGCATTAAGGCGTGACGTGAGCGTTGGACGCGAGCGTAGTAGCCTTATATAGACCCATGAATTTATATAGGGAGTATGGACGAGTGTAAATACATACATATATTATAGAGTCTGAGAGGCTCGATATTTTATGAGATAAAAGTTTTATCGCTTGCGGCATGCATTCGATTTTTCCTTAGAAACTAATTTGGGGAAACATAAATATTTTATTTATTATTTTATTTTTGTCCACTCACTCTAACGTTATTAAATATTTTCCCCTGGGCCATTCGTTTTAAATTGCCCAGTCTGCAGAGTTCGGGTTGGATCTAGTAGGAGGCGAGGCTTAGTCACCCGCATTTCTGCCAGTTTTCATCAGTAGGTTACCTGTTCAACCTACTCGTGTTTTCTTGCTTCCGCTAGTGTTTAGTAGCTCTGAATACTTTGAGATTATTGTATTATGTGTAGAATTTCTGAAGGATAATTATGTGATGTTTGGGCGTGTTGTATTAGGAGTGTAATTTGGAATTTTCGAGTTAGGGTTGTCCATCTGCAAGGGAGATTTTCTCAATCTTTTCAGTAAATTTTCCTTGGAGGTGGTCCCCACATGACTTACTCCGGATTTCAGGGTGAAATTCGGGGTGGGTCGTGTCACAATAAGGAAAAGAGAGGGGGAGAGCTAGCTTGGTCACTTCAAGTTATGAGAAGATGAGCTAGTCGGTGAGCCGTGGCTTGGTTGGTTAAGGTGTTTAACTGACAACTTTGAGGTCATGAGTTCAAACCTCACGGACATATGTAGGGTGTGTGAGTTATTAATAAAACGTTTTTTTTAAAAAAAAAAAAAAAAAGTAGAAAAGAAGCCACACTCGGGAGTTGACCCAAGCTCCAGCCTCTCTCTCCTCTCTCCGGCTGCATCAGTCAACCCGACGCATCGTCGCCGATTCTGGCCACCACTTGCCACCACACTGGCCTCAAAATGACCGTCTCCTTCTCCTCTTCCAAACCCAACCCTCCATTCCAGCTAGCATCCTCACAGGGAAGAGATCAAAGTGGAAGAACACAACTGTGTTCATCGGATTTCAACATAAACCGGCCACAACTACGACTCCGGTTTGAGCTCCGGTCTCTTATCCACCCAACGACGGTGAGTCCCTTCCTCCTCTCTTCCTTTTGCACAATCCAGTGTTTCTTTTCTTAATTTTCTGGGTTTCAAGTTCTTAGCTCCGGCGACCTGCATTCGACGGTTTCTGACGAGTGCTTCGGGTTTTGGTCGGTCCTCGATGCTCTGTGTGTTGTCGAGTTAGACCTTGGAGAAGTTGCAGGTCAATCCGGATTGAGGCAGAGGTCGAGTGTGTTTGGGCTGAGAGGAACCGAAGTGGTGTGATGCTAATTAGGTGAAGGTGGCGACTAAGGCAGCAACTGGGGATGTTTGGAGGTCCTGCTTGTTGAGTCCGGACCAGGAGAGTTCTTGGGCTAGTGCTTGAGATCGATGGAAGGTAATCTCGATCTCCTTTGATGTTATATAGCTGCTGTATTGATTTTCGGATTGATTGGGTTCATTTTTGGTGTTGCAAGTCGATAACTTGGTGATTTGGAGTTTACGGGGAGGCTATGGCAAAATTCCAGCAAGTCGCCGGAATTCGGTGAGTATTTCTGGCAAGTTGCCGGAATCCCTACAGCAGTTCTGGCAGAATCCGTGAAGGTAGCTTGTCGACTTTCCTTTTTCGTTTAAGTTGTAGTTTACGGTTTAGGAAAACCTGCCATATTTAGAATGTCACATCCCAACCCTTAAATTTTTACCTTATTTATTAGCTTGGTTATAATAAGAATTTTACTGTCTCCGTTAACGAAGTTATAGTTTAATTGGTAACTAGAGGGGTTTTGGGGGACGATTATTTTCGGAGGATTAATCGTAGGAGAAAAAAAATGTGGCGACGGTAAAAATAGTAAAATTAAGCTAGTAAAAGGTAATTTTTAATAGGGTATTTTGTTTTGTGTTAAATTGATGGAGTTGGGTTTAAGTGTGGTGTTGGACCGGGTTGGTGTGAGGCCCATACACCATATCCCCCTCTCTTTTTCTTCTCTTCCTCTTCTCTTTTTCTTCTCTTCCTCCTGACCTCTCTCCCGACTTCTCCCGCTGCCGGATCCTCCAGCCATCGCCTGCCACCGTCCGGCCAGCCACCGGCCGCCGCTCCAGCCCAGTTCGGAGCCCCGCCACCTCCTCTCCTTTCCCGGCCTAGTGTCCCAGCCGGTAACGCCGCCGATCGAGAGATATTCCATCGGAGACGTCGACTGCTCCTTCGTCGGAGCTCCCATTTCCGGCCACCATAACTCGCGATTCTTGGCTCGTTGGGAAGCTCTCCTCCTGTGCATCAATTCCTCCAAAGAGCTCGCCCTCTAGTGGTCTAGGTAAGGAGAACCGGTGAGTGGAAGCTCTACGGCTTTTATGATGTTTTCGTTCGATTGGCATAGTTAGGCTTGGAATTGGGTGTTGTCCTAGTGAAGGAAGTTGTAGAAGGAGTTGAGAGGAAGATTCTGTTAAAATTTGGTGGGCATTAGAGGTCGCCGGAATCGGCCTCCGGCCGCCGCTGCCCACGGAGCTGGCGACGCCGCCGCCGCTGTGTAGGAGATTTGTATAGTTTTAAATGTAGAATATTAAGGGGAGTTTTTTGATGTAAAGTATGGAATTTTTGGATGAGTTTTGGATAGGTTTGTGAATTTCCGAAGTTTGGTATTTTTGGCGGTTAATTAATATAGAATCCGGCCGTTAGATTAAAGTTGTTTAAACTGTGGGAAGGTGTAGTTACGGCTACTGGTTCTCGGGTTGAAATCTAGACCATTTCGAAGTTAGGCAATGTTGAGCGTGATAATGGCTCTCGGTTAATTTTTTTCTATTTTGTGTAAATATTGGAATTTCGGCTGGGAAATTAATATTATATTTGAAACAGGTCGTGAGGAGGCTCGAGCAGACGAGGCCCCAGATCGACATCAGGCTTAGGCCTAATTTGTGAGTGGACTTTTATTTTAAATAATGTGTATGCGAAATAATTTATGTTGTTAGAGAATAACCGAAATTAAGAATTTCGGTGAGTATGTATATATATCCATATTTGGATGAATATGAGAATAATATGTATATGAAGAAATGCTAGCTAGCTATACGTGTTTTTCCACCATACTGAGGTAAAATTCCATTATGGTGCGACGTGAGCATTAGACGCAATCGTTGTAGCCCTATATAAATATAATAATTTATATAGGGGATATGTGCGTATATATTTACCATAATGAGGTAAAATGCCATTATGGTGCGACGTGAGCGTTAGACGCAAGCGTCGTAGCCTTGTGTGAATTTTCTATTTGTCTTTATTGTTTTAAGAAAATTCATACAAGGAATATGACGAGTGTAATGCATACATATTTTATTTTAGCCTGAGATACTGTTATTTTTGAAGTGTTTGTGACTAGCGCGGCTAATCAGGTGTCGGTAAATTCGGTAAATTTTTAAAAACTTTTGAGCTGGTTGCATGTCATTAATTGTTTTTCCACTGAAGTTTAAATTGGGAAAGCATAAAGAATTATTTCTTTTAAATTTAATTTATTTCTGTCCACTCACTCTAACGTTATTAAATGTCTTCCCCTGGGTCATTCGTTTTAAAATGCCCAGTCTGCAGAATTCGGGTTGGATCTAGTAGAAGGCGAGACATAGTCACCCGTATTTCCACCACTTTTCATCCGTAGGTTACCTGTTTAACCTACCTGTGATTTCTTACTTCTGCTAGTGTCTAGTAGCTCTGAATACTTGGGTTTAATGTATATTATTTCGGTTGTGGGCGAAGGCTTGTTGACATTTTAGAATATTTGTCGGAGGATTTATGTCATCTTATTTGGATAATTATGTTGATTTGGAAGATGTTCTATTATTTTTTGTTACTGGTGGGGTTTGTATTTGGGGAGCACATAGGCTCCAGAAGTTAAGGTTGGATTGAGAATTTTAGAAGTGTTTGCAGGTTTTCTTTAGAAAGGGTTGTCCATTTTCAAGGGAGGTTATGCCGAATTTTCGGTAATATCTTCCTTGGAGGTGGTCCCCGCAGGATTTACTCCGGGTTTTAGAGTAAAATTCGGGGTGGGTCTTGTCATAAAAAGTTTCTATTTTTGGAAACTTTCCATTTATGGAAACCCTTTTTGGGTGCCCTTAATGATTTTTAGTGTGAAGTTGTGTAGCGAGGAAATGAATACAGATTGTATGGGTGAAGAAACATTTGTAATTGGGTTGTGATTGAGGATTTCACGGATTGAGAAAATTGGTCATTGAGGGAGGGATTTAGTGAAAAGGTTTGTTCTTATTTAAGAACTAACGGATTTCAAGTGAAGCAAATAATTGAATTTGTGAAGACCCACCCCAAATTTTACCCTAAAACCTGGAGCAAGTCCTGCGGGGACCACCTTACCGAAAAATTTACCGAAAAATTCGACATAACCTCCCTTGAAAATGGACAACCCTATCCTGAAAAAAAAATTCAGATAACACTCCTATACCAACACATCCAACCTCAACACCTGGAGCCACCCGCTCCCCCACAACACATCCACCACACACAAAAAATAATATCATCTTCTAATCCAACCCATAAATATCCAATTTATATCATACACCATCCTTTGGATATCTCCCAAATTAATAAACAAAGACTTAGCACACAACCGAACTATTATACATATAATCTCAAGGTAATTAGAGCTACTAAACACTAGTGGAAGCAGGAAAATATGGTAGTAGGTTAACATGTAACCTACTGATGAAAGGTGGAAGAGATGTGGGTGACTATGCCTCTCCTCTGACTAGTGCCAACTCGAACTCTGCAGACTGGGCATTTTAAAACGAAGGGCCCAGGGGAAAACATTTGAAACCGTTAAAGTGAGTGGACAAAAATAAATTAATAAATAAAATATTTCTGCATTCCCATTTTAATTTCCAAATAAATTATGCTGCATGCGACAGTTCAAAAACTATCAATTACATGACTAGCCCCGGCTAGTTTCCAAAACTCAAACAAATGAAGCCTCTCAGGCTAAAGTAATATGTATAAATATGTATGTATTTACACTCGTCATACTCCTTGTACGAATTCTAGGAGGGAATTAGAAAAATAGAAGTTCGTACAAGGCTGCTACGCTTGCGTCTAACGCTCACGTCACACCATAATAAAATTTTACCTCATTATGGCGGAAAAGCACGAGTGTATATATATATGTGCATATTCTTTATATAAATTACTAAATTTATATAGGGCTACGACGATTGTGTCTAACGCTCACGTCACACCATAATGGTATTTACCTCATTATGGCGGAAAAACAAGTATAGCTAGCTAGCATTTATATAAATACTATCCTCATAATCATCCATATATGAATATATATTCACCAAAATTTTCAATTTCGGTCATTCTTCAACAAAAGAAAATATTCATCAATAAATCATTTGCATGCACAATATTTAAAACAAAAGTCCGCTCACAAATTAGGCCTAAGCCTGATGTCGATCCGAGGCCTCTTCTGCTCGAGCCTCCTCACGTCCTTATCCAAATATAATATTAATTTCCCAACCAAAAATCCAAAACTTACACAAAATAGGCATAATTAAACGTGAGCCTTAAACACACTCATCCTTGCCCAACTTCGCCATTCTTAACTCAATATGGCCCAAGCTTCACCGAGCAAACCGGTAGCTTTAAATTAACCTTCTACAGATTATACGACTTTAATCCAACGGCCGGATTCTACCTTAAATAACCGCTAAAATTACCAAACTTTAAAAATTCCCAAACCTATCCAAAACTCCTCCAAAAATTCGACAAATCACTTCATTAAACTCCTCTAATTATAACACGAATAAACCCTAAAAATCCCCCAAACAGCGACGGCGGCGCCTCCTGCTCCGCCGGAAGCGGCTGCCGGAGGCCGACTCCGGTGACCTCCAATGCCTACCAAATTTTGACAACATCTTCCTCTCAACTCCCTCTACAACTTTCCTAGCGCAACACCCAATTCCAAGCCTAACCAAGTCAATCGAACAAGAACATTCTAGAAAACCCTAGAGCTTCAACACCAAATATCTCCTTACCTAGCTCAAGAGAGGGTGAGACCTTTGGAGGGTTTGTAGCACGGGAGGAGAGTTTCCTTTTGAGCCAAGTAGCTCTGGCTATGGTAGCTGGAGTAGGAAGTTCCGGCGAGAAAACCACCACGATAGCCAGCGGTTCCGGGCGTCGTTTCTCTCACACGGCGGCGCTAGGGGGCTGCCACTGGTCCAGGGAGGTAGCTGGGTTGAAGGCCGACAGAACGGGACCGGTGCGGCGGGCTGCGGTGGCCGGACGGCGGCCGGAAGTCATACGGGAAGAGAGAAGCTCGGGAGAGAGTGCTCGGGAGGAAGAGAAAAAGGAGAGAAGAAAAATGATGTATGGGCCTCCCCACTAAACCGGTCCAACAACCTTATACCAACCCAACTCCATAACTTTACACCCCAAAATAATACCCCAATAAAAATTATCTTTTACTAGCCAAAATTTACCATTTTTACCGTCGACACATTTTTCTCCTACGAATAATTCTCCGAAATAATTGTTCCCCAAAACCTCTCTAAGGACCAATTAAACTATAATCTCATTGACGGAGACGGTAAAATTCTTATTAATACCAAGCTAGTAAATAAGGTAAAAATTTAAGGGTCGAGATGTGACAGAATTATTAAAATGTTTGTTGGAATTAAATTGGATGGTTAATAGTTAATCAGGTAACCTGAATTATTAGACGTGAATTGTTGTCAAGAAATGAAGCATCCATATCCCAAAGTGGAGCGTGATTGGTTAAGGGAAGTATTTGGGAATAGACAATGTAATTTTATTTAGGGACCAATCTTTAGTCTTGGACTGGACTATTGATTAAGGCTAAAGATAACTGTTCTCTGGAAGTAGTTGAGATTTTTAACTTACGGTTTGGGTTAATTGTTTAATTAAAGGACTCAAGTATGTGCCTATGGACGTAAAGGCCCGCCGTAGAAAGTTGACAGGCATTTGACTTGGGAAGCCTTTGCTTGGCAATTAAATAACTGAATCACTGTGAGTGGACATTTCTTTTAAATTAAATGCATGTAGAGATTTATTTTAAAGGAATGATTTTATTGGTCATTAATTTGTGGAATTTGTTTTCCTCTCGTGAGTTATTTTCTGCGAAGTTATTTTCGGAGGTAAATGTTCTTATTTTATTTATTAACTTCGCTATTTTGAGAATTTCTGAAAATAGGATTTTCGGTATATATATATATATGTATATTTATGAGGAGAGTATGTATATAAATGCTAGTTAGCCATATGTGTCTGTACACCTTAATGACGTAGTATATAACCGCATTATGGTGTGACGTGAGCATTAGACGCGAGCGTAGTAGCCCTATATGGGTATATATGGGCACATATTTATACACTTGTCCATCCACCTTAATGGCGTAGTGTAGCACCGCATTAAGGCGTGACATGAGCGTTAGACGCAAGCGTAGTAGCCTTGTATGAATTTCTATTTTCCTTATATTTCCTTCATAGAATTCATACAAGAAGTATGGACGTGTATAGATACATACATATTATATATATTGATGGATTTATATTATTGAGTTTGAGAGGCTCGATATTTAAGAGATGAAAGTTTTATCGTTTGAGGCATGCATTTGATTTCTTTGGAAATTTAATTTGGGATAGCATTAATTATTTCTGTTAAATTTATTTTTATCCACTCACTCTAACGTTTGCAAATGTTGTCCCCTGGGCCCTTCGTTTTAAAAATGCCCACTATGCAGGTTAGCATAGTTGAGGTCGAGCGTACATGGAGAAGAGGTATAGTCAATAGTATAGCTTCCGCTCATTTTTATATTTCTAGTTCTTTTCCTCTCAAATAAATTGCTGTCACATCCCAGTTCTTAAATTAAATTACGGTTATTTACTTTGGTATTACTTTGGTCTTTTACCGTTTTATGTAACCGTTTACTATTTAAGACTCCAAAAGTTGACTTTTTCTTCCGTTTGAAATTTGGGAAAATTTTCTTCACAAAAGTCGTAGAGGACGTTAATACAAATTCGTAGACATACTATATATTAAAATCGGAGTTAGCATGAAAAAGTTATCAGATAAAAGGGGTAAATTTTGAGTGGTAAAAATGGGGTGAATTTTAGTAGGCTTTATTTGTTGTGGGTATTAAGTTGGACCGGGTGTGAAGCAGCCCAACACCCACACACTTACTCTCTCTCTCTCTCTCTTCCTTCTCTCTCTCCCGAACTCTCCCCGACCCGCCGGATTCCTCGGCTCCAACCGCCACCGTCCGGCCACCAATGACCGACGCACCGGTCCAAAACGGTCAGCCGTCGACCTAGCCTTCTCCATGGACCGGTGAGAGATGCCCTAGCGCCGCCGTGAGGGAGAGAGCTCGCCTAGAAGCTCTGCTTGCGTTGTGGAGTCCCGTCGTCGGAACTCGCTACTCCCGCCGCCATCGCCGGTGATTTGGGTCTCATTTGGAAGAGCTTGTTTTGTGTAACAATCCCCTAGAAGGTAATTAACCAATTCGAAATGTGTAGGAGGATTTTTGGTCTAGGGTTTGAATTGGGGATTTTTTTATGTTTTGATTTGATTACCCTATTTAGGCTTAGAATTGGACTAAGTGCTAGTTATGGAAGTTGTTGTGCATATTTAGAGGATTGTTGTGCTAAATTTTGGGAAACATTGGAGGTCGCCGGAGTACGGCTGCCGGCGGAGCCTCCCCTTAGGGGTAGTTTTTCATGTTTTTGAGATTGTTTTAAGGAGAGGAGTTTAATGATGTGAAGTTTAGAATTTTTGGAGGAGTTTTGGTTAGGTTTGGGATTTTTCAAAGATTGAGAATTTTAGTGGTTGTTAGAATGAAAATCCGGCCATTGGATTTCCTTGGTATTTATTCTAGAATATTAGAATTGATGAATTAAGGTTGTGGTGGAGTTTGGTATGAATCCGATAAGCTTAACCCTAGACAGGGTAGTGGGTTAGGCGGAAGATTTTCAGGGTGTTTTATTAAAGCATTTATTTTTCCAAAAATCGGAATGTGGTTCTAATTATGCTTATGGTGTTAGGATTCATGGAGACCTCACTTGTATGGCTATATCTGCTTCTTATTTATTGTTGTTGACCTGACTAACGGGGCTAGTCTATCTTTTTGATATTCCTTTTTACAAAGATCTTTATGAATCCTTGTTGTTGTTGTTTTGATTGCGAGGCTAGTTCGTTTTCTCGGGATTTTCTTTTTGAAGGCATTATCAACAGTTGCATGCAATGGATTTATTGCTTATCGGAAAGTGAGAAAGTATTTAAGTTTTGGTTTCTTATCCTATGTCCTTTTATTTATTTATTTTTGTCCACTCACTCTAACGTTTTAAATTACTTTCCTCTGGGCCTTTTGGTTTCAAATGCCCAGTTTGCAGGCTAAGTTTAAATGAGGTCGAGTGTACATGGAGTCGAGGCATAGTCAGAGGCTGCTTCTGCTTACTCTTTATTCATTGTTTTTCTTTCATTATAGATGCTCTGATGACCATTAGAGATTGTTATTAGTTGAGTATGGTTGAAAGTATTTTGGGAGATGTTATGAACTTGGGGAGCAAGAAGGCTCTAGGAGTTGAGGTTGGTTGATTTATAATAGAAGTGTCTATTTGGAATTTTTTCATGGAAGCGTTGTCCATTTTCAAGGTAAATTATGCCAATTTTTCAGTAAATTTTCCTTGGAGGTGGACCCTGTAGGATTTACTTCGGGTTTCAGAGTGAAATTCTGGGTGGGTCCTGTCAGTTGGTATCAAAGGTTAGGTTATCCGATTCCTATCACTACCTCATATGCTTATTGGTGATACTTAGTGTCTATAGAGTGATGGTCCGACCGCGGTGGATCCATTAGCATTATATGCATCAGATGCTATGTGTTTATTACGTATGTGAGGTAGTTCTTGTCTTTTTTATGGATAGTATTGTGTCATAAATTTCTATATCTTCAAGACTATGCCTCCGTACGCCAACCTCAAAGAGTATCTTGGTTATTTTCCGAGTAATGGGAAGGTAAGTGATTTGTGAGATTTTGAGTTCAGTTATGAGTTGGGAAGTGACCTGGATTTGTAGTGTTCTACTATTTATTTATTTAGTTGTTGACTTTTATTTGATTGACAAGTTGAGCCTTTTTGCTGATATTAATAATAGGAAGGGCATGCTTGTGAACGAGGGATTGAGCAATTTCTAGTTAAGGTTGGTATTGGAATAAGAGATATTATAAGGGAGTTAAGCAAGTGTTGTTTTGCTTTGAGATAAATAGTAAAGTGATACTGCTTGAGTTAATTAATTGTGGATGTTATTGGATGCGTTAAATGGGGCTATTAAAGTTTGGTTTATGCATTGAAGTTCGATTTCTGTGATTGTTATTGGTCGATTTAGGTTTGGTATGTGTGATGTGGGATTCGCTCTCCTACTTATGTTGAGTGTTTTAGATGGATTGTAACTATAATGGGCTTTGAAATTGTAATAGTAAAGCGGATGCGAGATGGTTGTGGCTGCTCCGACGTTACAACAACAGATGGAAAATTTGATTCATGATGACTGAACTTGGTAGATCAAGTGGCGAATGAGAATGTAGCTATTTGCTTTGGACGCTTAGTGACAGTGTAGAAGTTTAGTATCCGCTAGTCCCTGGACCAACCCATTCTTATTCTTGAGTATTTCGGTTACAAGGGGAGAAGTGAATAATCGTGTTGAGAATTTTGAGAGTTCTAGGTAACTCTAACATCAAGTGACCTTGGTCACTAGAAAAGTTAGAAATTTAGGTGCGGTGTGGTTGTTCAGAAAGCAGTTCTTTATTTCAAAATGCGTGATTGTTGGGAGCCAAAAGAGTTGAGGAATATTTCGGTGTATACATAACCGAAGATGTAGAGATTGTTTGGAGAAGTGAGGTTGTGTGCCCATAGTAATTTTCAAGCGGCATTGTTTATGTTAGGTGACACAAGTCTTGAACTTTTGGGTTATGATGGCGTGACCAAAGTTTGTTTGCTAAAATCACTTAGTTCGTGGTGGGAGATTAACTGTGATGTTCAAGGTGAGATTATGTTTACCCACCATATTTCAAACTCGATAGACAGAATAATAAGAGTTTTAGATGTAACGTGTTTTGGCTATACCTAAGTTGGCTTTGCTGCAGTTTTAGATAGCCGAAACACTCCTTTTTTCTAACGATCTTGTGCTTTTGGAGGGCGGAAACTATAATTTTTAAGTTACGAATCTTGGAGCCGCAAGTATTAAGTGGTATCAAGAGAGCCACGAGGCGATGTTAAATGAATTGTTCGAGTCACGAGGTGTATGATTTATGGAGTAGCTTTAGGGGAAACGGTTTCTCGGTTGATTTAAGTAAGTATTTTTGTTCAGAGTTTAGGGTATCGAGGACAATGCATGTCCTGATACGTTTAACGCCTTCCCTCCTGTAAGAGTTTTTCTTATGGACCGCATAGTCGTGGGACCACTTACTATTCCAAGTATGGTCTGGGAGATCATCACCGTTTGGTCAGGTGTCGAGAGGGGGATAGGCTTAAACTTTTCTATTAGATTCTGGCTTTAAGGACGTGGTCGAAATGGGTCGCTAGTGGATGTCGGTTATTGGTAGAACTTATGAGCTCGAAATTATGGATTTGCTTTCTTCTTGTACTTTAGTTATTTTCCTCTTGAGTTTGAGCCAAGGTGAGTTTCGATATATTCTTGCTCTTACAGTTTTTTGCGATTGATAAACCACAAATTGTAGTAGTGGCAATTAATTTTGACATCCGATAGTTAACTTAAGTGTTTTGCGAACTCAGCTTAATAGTGTTGTTGAACTGAAGGAGCCGCTAAATGTTGTTTTCAGATGTCGCTGCTTATGACTATCAATAAAGTCAACTAAGATATAATCTAGTTATTGCTGATACTCTAGTCAGAAACTTTGGGGCTTAGCAGCTGTAGCAACCAGCGTTTGCAAGAATTTTGACCATAACAGTTTTGTGGATTATGTTCTGTCCTCAGTGTCAGGACCCACCCCGAATTTCACCCTGAAACCTGAAGTAAATCCTACGGGGACCACCTCCAAGGAAAATTTACCGAAAAATTGGCATAACCTCCCTTGAAAATGGACAACCCTTCCTAACTAAAACAGCTGCAAACACTTCTAACAATTCCAACTCCAACCTTATAAACTCCTAGAGCCTTCGTGCTCCCCATAAATCACAACATCTCCCAATTTATATTTACTCATCTAGCAAAAAATCTCATAACCATCAATCACAGGTTCAGAGCAACTCTATTAGAGGAGACAGGAACTAGAAATAGAAATATGAGCGGAAGCTATACTATTGATTATGCCTCGTCTCCATGTATGCCCGACCTCAATTATGCTAACCTGCATACTGGGCATTTTTAAAACGAAGGGTCCAGGGGAAAACATTTGAAACCGTTTAAGTGAGTGGACAAAAATGAATTCAATAAAAATATTTATGCATGCCCAATTTAATTTTTCATAGAAATTATGATGCATGTGATAGCTCAAAGCTTTATACTCACAAACTGGCAAATACATGACTAGCTCCGGCCAGTCTCCAAAACTCAATAAAATGGAACCTCTCAGGCTAAACTATATATAAATATATATGTGTATGTATTTACATTTGTCAGACTCCTTGTACGAATTCTATGAACAAAATAGAAAAATAGAAATTTATACAAGGCTACTACGCTTGCGTCTAACGCTCACGTCTAACGCTCACGTCACACCATAATGGAATTTTACCTCATTATGGCGGAAAAGCACGAGTGTATATACGTGTGGACTCCCTATATGAAAACCTATATGAATCAGATAAGAAAGTAGTTTTCATATAGGGCGGTGATGCTTGTGTCTAACACTCACGTCACGCCATAATGGAATTTCACCTTATTATGACGGACCAAACACGTATGGCTAGCTAGCATTTATATACATACTATCCTCATAAACATCCAATATACATATCCACCGAAAATCTCATTTTCAGTAACTCTCCAAAACACAAAAATTGTCAAATATCAAAGAAAGCAATAAATTTCAGCAGAAGAATAACCGATCAACAATGTAATGCATCACATGCTTTTAATTAAAACTAAAGTCCACTCACAACTTTAGGCATAAGCCCGACGAAATTCAATTCGCCCCTCAAGTGAGGTCTCCTCAAATCCTGGCACAAAAACAATGCTTAGGACCACACTTCAATTTCATAATAAATAATACTTAAATATATAACCCAAAACTTGTCCGCCTAACCCACTACCCTTTCTAGGATTAAGCTTATCGGATTCAGGCCAAATTCCAACCATAGCCTTATTTCCTTTATTTCAATATTCTAAAACAATAATAAGGGAAATCCAACGGTCGGATTCTACCCTATTAACTGTCAAATTCACCAATCTTTCAAAAATCCAAAACCTATTCAAAACTCTTCCAAAAATTCCAAACTTCACATCATTAAACTCCCTTTAATATATCACAATTAAAACCATAAAAATCCTCTAAACAGTGGCAGCGCTGCCGTTTGCTCCGCCGGCAGCGGCGGCCGAAGGCCTAATCCGGCGACCTCCAATGCCTACCAAATTTTAACAACAGCTTCCACTTAACCCCCTCTACAACTTTCCTAACTAGCACAAACACCAATTCCAAGCCTAACTAGGTCAATCAAACAAAAAATCACAAAAAGCCCTAGAACTTCCACTCACCGGTTCTCCTCACCTGAAGCAAACTGGACCGAGTCCTCTTAGGGCAAGGCAACTGGGTTGAAGGCCTTCAAAACCATGTAAGGCTTGCACAGATTGGTGGCCGGAGGAGGAAGTTCCGGCGACAGAGAGCTTTGGGCAGTCGGGACTTTCGAGTGGCAACTCTCCCTCACGGCGGCGCTAGGAGAGCTCTCACCGGTCTAGGATGGGAGTTGGGTCGGAGGCCTACCGATCGGGACTGGAGTGGCGGTCTCAGGTGGCCGAACGACAACGAACAGCCGACTAGAAGTTCGGCGTGGAGAGGGCTCGGGGAAGAGGGAGAGAAGAGAAAGAGAGTGGGCTTTGTCCACTAAAATGTGACCCAGTCCACTCATTAATACCCACACTTCATAACATAAAACACCCCAATAAAAATACCCTAATAAAAATTACCTTTTACTAGCCAAAATTTAACCATTTTTACCGTCGTCACATTTTCTCCTACGAATAATTCCTCCGAAATAATCGTCCCTCAAAACCCCTCTAGGGACCAAATAAACTATAAATTCATTGACAGAGACGGTAAAATTCTTATTATAACCAAGCTAGTAAATAAGGTAAAAATTTAAGAGTCGGGATATAACACTCAGACTAATTGATAAGGAAGTGGAAAGAGATGTGGGTTTGTACAGTTTGGAGATTCTGGCATTTAAAAATCTTTCTTATAGGGTGGTGAGAGTGAGCCGTAGGATTTTAGCTATCGAATTTGTGGTCGCGATTGAACCCGAATCAGAAGTGTGGCTTGGGGTACAAATTTTGTCAATGCTTAAGGAAGGTGATTTGTTTGTGTGGATTTCTACGTTTAGTCAAGCAACATGAATTGTCGCAGTAAATAGTGAACAACTCATCTCTTCTTGTTCGGGGAACAGGTCCTGCAACCTAAAGGCTCGTCTGCATGCAAGTTGGAACGAATTTGGTTAGTATGAGGGGATAATCGTATTTCCCTCATTTTTAGAGGTGCCAGTTTTGGGTATGTTGGTCGGTTTTTTGAGGGTGATATTTTTCTTGTGCTTGTAAGTCGTTGTTGGTGGCGACTGTTGAATTTATTATTGAGGAATGAGATTCCGACGGTTATTATTGGTTAGTAATGATTAATTCGCGGGGCGAATTATTAGAAATAATAATATGATTGGCTGGTGGTATAGCTCCAAGGAAAAAGATTCTCGATGACTCAGGAAATATTTTTAGTTAAGGCTTGTCAATTCATTGGCATAAATAGTAAAATTGTGACAGTTTATGTTAAATGACTTTCTTGTGATACATATTCATACATAATCGTATTGTGGTGGGACCACTTTTGATCTGTATAGGACCTGGGAGGTCATTGATGTATGGATACGATTTAAGATATAAGAGATATTTAGTGTAGGGGTATGGTAACATAGATCGCATTAGCATAATCTGGCGACAAAGGAGGTATTTGCCGATCAGCTTAACAATTGAGGCCAATCCTATAGGTGGTGAGAGTCCTATTTGATGAGAACGATCAAGTTTTGTTTTGATTAATTGGTGACGAAAGTAAGATGGTGTTGTGAATCACGAATTCTCTTTGACCATTTTGACTTGGCGAAAGTCAAAAGTCATCCGTGTGATTTGGGGTTGTGTATCATAAGTAATTATAATCGGGAAAACCATTCAATTAGTGGAAGATAAGTCAAGGAGTAAGGCGTATTATGTGAGTGGTACCATGTGGAATGTTGTCGGAGTATTTCAGTTGACCCTAAGTTTGAGATTTGTTAAAGCATATGCTCACGCCTTGGGTTTGGTAGATAAGTTATGATGTGCTAGTATAAGTGGAAAAGAATTCGGCTAATTGTTTCCACAAGTGAAAAGGTGTAATTTGTGATAGAAGAAAGTTTGAAGAGCATTGATGATGGGATGATTTAGCTTAGCGCTTATTGGAGTCTGAGGTGAAAGACAGTTCCCTCCACCCCCTTTTATGATTTGAAATTTCGAGCACGAAATTTTTATAAGGAGGGGAGAATTGTCACATCCCGGTTCTTAAATTAAATTACGGTTATTTACTTTGGTATTACTTTGGTCTTTTACCGTTTTACGTAACCGTTTACTATTTAAGACTCCAAAAGTTGACTTTTTTTTCCGTTTGAAATTTGGGAAAAGTTCCTTCACAAAAGTCGTAGAGGAAGTTAATACAAATTCCTAGACATACTATATGTTATAATCAGAGTTAGCATGAAAAAGTTATCAGATAAAAGGGGTAAATTTTGAGTGGTAAAAATGGGGTGAATTTTAATAGGCTTTATTTGTTGTGGGTATTAAGTTGGATCGGGTGTGAAGCAACCCAACACCCACACACTTACTCTCTCTCTCTCTCTCTCTCTCTCTCTCTCTCTTCCTTCTCTCTCTCCCGAACTCACCCCGACCCGCCGGATTCCTCGGCTCCGACCGCCGCCGTCCGGCCACCATAGACAGGCACACCGGTACCAAACGGTCGGCTGTCGACCCAGCCTTCTCTCTGGACTGGTGAGAGCTGCCCTAGCGCCGACGTGAGGGAGAGAGCTCGCCCGGAAGCTCCGCCTGCCTTGTGGAACCCGTCACAGGAACTCACTACTCCGGCCACCATCGCCGGTGATTTGGGTCTCATTTGGAAGAGCTTGTCTTGTGTAACAATACCCTAGAAGGTAATTAACCAATTCGAAATGTGTAGGAGGATTTTCGGTCTAGGGTTTGAATTGGGGATTTTTGGATGTTTTGATTCGATTACCCTAGTTAGGATTAAAATTGGACTAAGTGCTAGTTATGGAAGTTGTTGTACGTATTGAGAGGATTGTTGTGCTAAAATTTGGGAAGCATTGGAGGTTGCCGGAGTACGGCTACCGGCCGCCCCTTAGGGATAGTTTTTCATGTTTTTGAGATTGTTTTAATGATGTGAAGTTTAGAATTTTTTGAGGAGTTTTGGTTAGGTATGGGATTTTTCAAAGATTAAGAATTTCAGCGGTTGTTAGAATGAAAATCCGGCCGTTGGATTTCCTTGATACTAGGATATTAGAATTGATGAATTAAGGTTGTGGTGGAGTTTGGTATGAATCTGATAAGCTTAACCCTAGAGAGGGTAGTGGGTTAGGCGGAAGATTTTCAGGGTGTTTTATTAAAGCATTTATTTTTCCAAAAATCAGAATGTGGTTCTAATTATGCTTATGGTGTTAGGATTCATGGAGACCTCACTTGTATGGCTATATCGGCTTCTTATTTATTGTTGTTGGCCTAACTAGTGGGGCTAGTCAATCTTTTTGATATTCCTTTTTACAAAGATCTTTATGAATCCTTGTTGTTGTTGTTTTGACTAGCGAGGCTAGTCCGTTTTCTCGGGATTTTATTTTGAAGGCGTTATCAACACTTGCATGCAACGGATTTATTGCTTATCGGAAAGTAGGAAAGTATTTAAGTTTTGGTTTCTTATTCTATGTCCTTTTATTTATTTATTTTTGTCCACTCACTCTAACGTTTTAAGTTACTTTCCTTTGGGCCCTGTGGTTTCAAATGCCCAGTTTGTAGGCTAAGTTTAAATAAGGTCGAGCGTACATGGAGTCGAAGCATAGTCAGAGGCTGCTTCTGCTTACTCTTTATTCATTGTTTTTCTTTCATTATAGATGCTCTGATGACCATTAGAGATTGTTATTAGTTGAGTATGGTTGGAAGTATTTTGGGAGATGTTATGAACTTGGGGAGCAAGAAGGCTCTAGGAGTTGAGGTTGGATGATTTATAATAAAAGTGTCTATTTGGAATTTTTTTCAAGTAAGGGTTGTCCATTTTCAAGGTAGATTATGCCGAATTTTCGGTAAATTTTCCTTGGAGGTGGACCCTGCAGGATTTACTTCGGGTTTCAGGGTGAAATTCGGGGTGGGTCCTATCAGTTGCTCTGGACAGTGGTTGTTGGTTGTGAGATTTTCTTTTTAAAGTTAGTAAATAAATTGGGAGATGTTGTGATTGGGGGAGCACGAAGGCTCTATGAGATGTTGTGATTTGGATTTTTAGAAGTGTATGCAGGTTTTATTAGGAAGGGTTGTCCATTTTCAAGGGAGGTTATGCCGAATTTTCAGTAAATTTTCCTTGGAGGTGGTCCCCGCAGGATTTACTTCGAGTTTCAGGGTGAAATTCGGGGTGAGTCTTGACAGATAGGTTCTTGGGCAAGTGATGCTATAATACCCTAGATTTTCATATCATTTTCCTTGTATTATTTCTGGATTTAATGAACGATTATTTATGGAAATTCTTTAGTTTAAGCGAAGTTGAAGTTTCGGGAGTAAATTTTAAGGTGCTTTGACTTTTAAGAGGCCAAAAGTTGACTTTATTTTCCGTAAGTTATTTGCAAAAACTTCCTTTATGAAAGTTGTAGAGTTTGGCGATACGAGTTCGTAGACACGCGGTGCGTGTAATTTAGATGTCGTATGAGAAAGTTTTGGTCAGAGGAAGTTAGTTTCCGGGTTTGGAAAGTGTACAAGTAGAAAAATGTGTGTGGGAGTTTTTTTTGGGAACCCTAAAATCAGCTCACTCTCTTCTCTCTCTTCTCTCTCTTCTCTCCCTCCCCCTCCCGACCTCACCCGTGCACCAAAACTTTGACCGGAGTATCTCCGCCGTCCGGCCACCATTTGGACCGCCACCGGCCACCATTCGACTCCCGCAAGTGCTCTCTTCAAGGCTGGGTAGCTGCTGCTCGATGTGGCACGCCGGAATCGGAGCCCTCACTACTACAAATATGAGCTTTAATGACATTATATCCACAGCGTTTCTGGCAAAATCGCCATGAAAGAATGTTTCAATGACATTTTTATATCAAAACGTCATGAATCTTTCTGGGCTAAACAATTAACAACACTTTTGAAACGCCGTAGAATATTATAAACATTAACGGTGTTTCTCAGACACCATAAAAGGTAACCGCGTTTAGTTAACACCATTAAAATATAATAAGACGGCGTCTGTAAAACGCCATACTTCAATTTCATTTGCCGCACTCATTCGTAGATCTCAATTAAACCAAAACTTTCATATTCTTCATTCTCAAAAAAAAAACCTTTGGTCTCTCTTATCTGTCTGTCTCTCCCCTCCCTGATCCCTTTTCTTCTCAATCTAGAGCAATCCCTTGCCTCTATCTTCTCAATGGGCTCAGACTACACTTGCACTTGTAGTGGATTGTAATGGAGGCTTCAAACCATAGGCATGTCACTGTTTGCTGCGATGCGGCGGTCACCAGGAACGAGGCGATGCAAAGGTGGGTTTTCCCTATTTCAACTCATGTTTGGGTTTTTCTCCCTTTCGGTTCTTATTGAATTGGGTTCTAAAATTTCTAGACTATAATTTGTGGTGTTAGTTCGATTAGGGCAATCAAAATGGATATGAATTCATAGTTCATAGTTATCATTTCATCATAAATATTAAGGCTTTTGTATGAATTGTGGTGTTGTTGTTTTACGAACGCATTGGGTTTCTGAGTTTGGGGCTTTTGCTTTGTCAATAGCTGGGAGCACTTATGGTTTTATTGTTTTGATTTTCAGAATTTGGTTTTGGTTTGTGAATGGAAAGTTTAGGAGTTCAAAATAACGGGTTTTGGTCTGTTTGACTGAAACTTCGCATGTTCTACTATGCCTCTTATGGTTATTAATTTTTTGTTATTGAAATAGGCAAAAATTGGGTTATCTTACTCAGGTTGGTGTTGTAGGCATTTGGGTATTTAAATATATTCATGAATCATGACAATGGCTTCAATCTACTGTGAAAATTATGTTCTCTTTCTGTTGGTCAACTTCGATATCTTATTCTGTGATGCTTTATATTTCAATGATCTTCAAGGTTCCATATCTTATGCCTCATATATTGATTATGTTTATCGGCAGTTGATGAATAACCTCATTAGCACGATGCTAGGATGTAGCAGTAGCCATGTTAAATATGCAAGTAGTTTTGTTTATGATCCAGCACCCAATTTTTTATATATTTTCAGGAATTGCCTAATCCAGCAAAGGATATTTGAGCACACATGCTTGCACAAAATTCATTATCACACATGCATGTATTGTTACTTATCTTTCAGGATTTCAGATCTTAATCATAAAAGCATTTACTAAAACTTGCAGATATGACAATGGAACCACAATTCCTTGTCTTTTATTTTCTTTCCCCATTCAAAACTCCCTTTTTTATTCTGAAATAGATAGGAGCTTTACTCATAACTAAAGGATAGGGAAGACAATTGATTCAGGATCATGTCAAGGAACTTCGGGAACTTGTCCCAAATGGTGCCAAGGTTAGTGTTTTTACATTTAGTAATTATTGTTGGGCAGTACTGCAGTATGTAGTGGTGTATCTTTTCTAACTAGGTTTTCTTCATCTGTGGTAAGTTCAGTGCAACATTGATGGCATTGAGGACTGAACAATAAAACACATGATGTATTTAAGAAGAATGACTGACCAAGCTGAAAAATATGCACATCAAGATCAAGAGGTATGCAAAGTTCATTCATATGTGTGTGTTTCTTCTTTTTCCAAAAAGCAAGGATATCTTGCAATATGAATTTCAGAATCTATGTTCTAGAAACTATTTTCAACTACTTTATGTTTTGAGGAACCATGAGTATGACAATACATATTGTTAACATAATGCATGTATAAGAGAAACTGTTTTGTGTTCATAGTTTTTCATCTCACGCCTTTAGTAAGATTGTATCAGATAGTAAACTAAGTTTCAGTTATACCCATAATTACCATAATAGTATATGTTTAACAACTATGTAATATGAAACAACTTCTACATGGACTTGCATTGTTTTTTTTTCTTGCAAATGGTTTTCTACAAGGAGCTTGCAGTTATCCTTTACTTTTACCAAATTATCAGTTGCATTACAAATCTCTGACTAGGTCTGTTTGCAGTGTATTGGTACACTGTGGTGAGGTGCATGGTGGACATTACTACGCCTTTAGCAAGCCAACACTTTCTGATCAGTGGTACACATCTGGTTTCCTAATCAGTGGTTAGCCATTGCTATTGTCCTTTTGTTGTTGTGACTGACTGTCAATGTTCATTTGCAGATGCATAAGTACACCACTCTGAAGTCTCTAAGTGCTCATGTATACCTTAATTATCTTCCTTTTTGTACATAGTTCTTTTTGTAAGCTTACATATACATGAATTTGTTGAGAAAAAAAATAAACATTAGATTGATGGATGTTTGCAGATCTGTCTTCTTTTATTAATTCATTGTGGTGTGTAATAGTTTTTACTTATACCCAATATGATAACTGATTTTCTGATTAATTACAGAAAATCAAAGGTCGGGCGTACATGGAGATGAGGCATAGTCATCATATAGCTTTCGCTTGTTAATTTTTTTTATGTTTCCTTTCTTCCTATTAGAGTTTCTCTGAACCTATAAATTGTTGGATATGAGATTTGTGTACATATTTAAATAATTTGGGAGATGTTGTGTTGGGGAGCATGAAGGCTCCAGGAGTAGAGGGTTCTAGATGGATTCTTTTGAAGTGTTTGCAAGTATTATTAGGAAGGGTTGTCCATTTTCAAGTGAAGTTATGCCGATTTTTCGGTAATCTTTCCTTGGAGGTAGTCCCCGTAGGATTTACTTCGGGTTTCAGGGTGAAATTCGGGGTGGGTCTTGACAAGTTCATTGATCTCCATCCCAAAATTCTCAATTATCATAAACCTCAGTATTATTGTATCATCAAGGATAGCCACCCCACCATTATAATCAATGAAAGATGAAAGATTTCATTGATGGTAAGTCGACAACTCCCAGACCTCGATTACAGAGTTCAAATTCTACTCCAAATCGTGGTCTCACTAGGTGATACTCTCAAGAACAACTGCCCGTAATGTCTACTTTTATATGACCAAGTGTCTCGTGAAAATAGTAGACTTAGCATACAAAAAATGAGTAGACTTTACGTAGGAAAGTTTACTTCTAAATAATATAGTGTCTCATTAAACTGGTAGACTTTGATTATGAAATAAGTAGACTTTTATTACAAAATAGGTAAACCAAGAGAGGAGATAGAAACAAGAGAGAAAATTATCTCCGAAATTCAAGGAATGAGAGCTGATGGGTCAGCTATATATAGGGGTAATAACTGACAATGAAGGGTCGGTCTAAAGATTTCGGCTAATGACAAAGTCACATGTGTCAACATGTAAGAGATTGCTTCATGAAACATGTCAAAGGCAAGAGATGACTATTCAACTTGCACCCACGTGGGGAGCAGCTGACTTTGTCTCCAACAATGAATGAATCCATCAATAGAAACTCGCCACATGACAGTCCGATCCAAAAGTCATCCTTATCTTCGAAAAATCATAAAAAATAGTCCGAGAATCCGACAAATTCACCGAAAACTACGGTGAACTCGTGGAGACATCTAGTTTCTAATTCTAAAAAGAAAAACACATTTTGAGAAATTTCAAAATTCGGGATGTTACAAGTCACCTCTAGTGTATATAGGGTTTATGATGATTGATCATAGTCACCCTAATATTAGCATATGGTTAACGGTTCCTAATGATCAAGTATAAATAGCCTCTAATGTATATATACTTTAAGGTTTATGATGATCAAGTAATAGTCACCTCTAGTGTATGCATGGTTCAAGGTTTGTGATGATCGATCAATAGTCGATCACCTCTAGTGTATACTTGATATATGATAATCAATCACTAGTCACCTTTGATGTATATAAGGTTTATGATGATCAACCATTAATATCAAGTAATGTCTTAACGTTGGCATGGTTTACGATTTATGATGATCGAGTACAAATCACCTCTCATGTTTATATAGTTTAGAGTTTATGATGATCTAGCAATAGTCACATCTCATCTAGTGTATACATGGTTCAAGGTTTGTGATGATGGATTAATTATATGATAATCGAAATTAAAGTTCTATGATCACATCTACAATCAATTTTCATAAAAGAGAACCATAAACCCTAAACCGCAGGGACAAACACGTCGTTTCGCCACATAAGTATGAAACTATGTATATAAAGGAAATGGAACCCTAGCCGCACTTTCCTCTCTTTCTCTTGCGCGTTCCTCTCTGCCTCTCTCTTCTCTCTCTCTCTCTCTCTCTCTCTCTCTCTCTCTCTCTCTCTCTCTCTCTCTCTCTCTCTACTACTACTACTACTACTACTAC
>NW_004443444.1:739932-760186 GCF_000184155.1 Fragaria vesca subsp. vesca
TTTTTTAGGTTGCTTCTGTCATACGACATTTAGTTGTAGTTGCATTTGTATTCATACCACATATTTTTACTTTTCGACTTGGTATTACCACAGTTAACTGTCGATTGAATGAAGCATTATCATAGTTTGTTATGATTTTGTCGTGCCAAGGTCCTTTACTTGACAAATATATGCCATCTGATTGAAGAATTACAAAAGTTTAATCTTGTGACTCTTTCTCAGTCCACATATATGTGTTGAGGTAGCTTATATCCACCGACAATTTTTTTTGTTTTATGTTGTTACATGACATTTGGACCACATATATATGTAGGTTGAGGGATAGCAAGTAAGTTTTTCCTACCCTAAGTCGACATTTTAATAGAGTTTGATTCTGTAAAATATGTCGTCTAATGCTCAATTGCACTATATTATCATGTTTTTTGGGAGTTTACATATGTTGTTTGATTTAGTACGAGACGACACATTTGTGTCTTTGGTTGCATGATGTTGCCTGTCTATTTTGGCTCAAAAAGTACTGTTCATATGATAAAACAGCCTCAATTTGGTACAAAAACCTGTGCATTCTAAACCATATATGCCAATCAAACCTCACACATTATGAACCATAAGGAAATCAAGCTGCATTAAACTTGTAGATCATACTACTTAAATTAAACAAAAGCCTTGTAGCCATTTCCAAGTACACAACATATATAAACAAAAATATATGTTCGCGCGCATAAGAAAATTTGTTCAACATAGAATAACTTAGCTACCTAGTTGGCATCAGACCCACAAAATAGGCATATTAGTCATAACTATTTATCATGTTCCAAAGTTATAATGCAGTAAAGCAGCACACCTATGTATGAGCTATACTACCATAAACAAACATCAAGTCTGATTTTACTGGTCAGGAAACTGTAGCACATGCTCTGCCCACTCTCCTCGAATCTCATCAATTTCCTCGGCTGTGTAAGTCAGACCAGCCCTAGTTCCCCACTGAAAGCAAATGCAGCATACATAATGAGTTTCCAGTGTACGTATCATCAGAAAATACATAAATTAACTAAATAACAGTGTCAGCATTATAAAAAGTGCCAATAAAAAAACAAGAGTGCCAAATAGCTGATGTATAGTTGGAATATAATCCATCCATTCCACTGTTAGGTTTATCTATATAAATACATAAATGTAAAGACACAAGTATATATAACGTTTATATATGGTTCCTGAATCTCACCATCCTATGGATTTACATAAACATACTAGTTCCAAGAGCTAGCTAATTCATAAAACTTAAATCACCAATGTCCATCACTTATAAGCAGGTCATGATTAATCTACAAAATTGCAGTACGTTTTTATCAAGGTCAATGTTGTTGTCCTCCACAATTTCCTTCATGTAGCGCATGACGTAATATCCATAACTCACATCATCTTTTTGTATCGGAGCACCCTGAAAATTATGAATCAGGCTTATCAAACAGTAACAAAAATCAAATTATACTGTAAAATTATACACTACCAAATTTTAAAGTGCTTACAAGTAGAGGCTTCCAAGGAGATGCTTTCTTCTTTCCAGGCTGCTTCTTCAGTAGGCCTTTGTACATTTTTATGGAGCTTCCAACAGAAAAAATAATAGTTAGCATCTTCATGGCTGAACTGATCAATGAGTAATACTAAAAGGCTAGACCATATAAGAAAACTAGCACACACTTACTCAGTGACAATAGCAGGCTATTCACTTTCATCCAGGCGCCTTTTCAGTGGATCCATATAGCATCCGGTTTCCAATTCCGGGTTCACAATCATCAAGTTCCAGTGTTGACTATGCAATAACATACAATGTCATCCTAGATGTTTGTCTTAAGCACTAAATCATTTGTACCCACAAAATCTAGTTCATTGTTACATACCCTGTGTTATATGGAATCAAATAGATCTGCCCAGGCTTCCCATTCTTGTACATAATAGACAGATCACGAGACCTCGCTGTGGCAGTTCCACTTCCAATTGCACTGACTTTATCAGAGTCGATAAACTGCATCATATCCTCCATCTTGTTCTGCTTTAACACTTTATTCAAGTAGCTACAAACACATATTGCAAAATGAAATGATTATAACTTTTCAAAATAAACAAAGAAACATGCTTCATAATTCAGCCGCATAATCCATTATGAAATATAAGAACCAGTAAACAAGTATAATAATTTACCTCATGTAGAAGAAAAGAGCACCGTTCGATACTTCTTTCTTGTGGGCTATGGCGTAAACCTCAGCTCTGCATATATATGCTTTCTTTGGATGTCCAAAAAGATCTGCTTGAAACACAGTGTTCACTGTCTTCCCTTCCTTAAGAAAAGTGTTTACTCAATTGCGTAAGTCAATCAATGCCTTTGGCAGATTCGGGGGCAAATTATCCAGATCTTCATTGTCCTGAATGCGTTGAATTGGTTTCTTCCTGCCATAACCACGTTTTGGTTTCTTGTTTTGCAAAATTAAGAGAAAATGCATGTTAGCAACTTCAATGAGGAATTCAAACATGAACTATTGTAAAAAAAACTCAAATATAATTACACATAAATAAAGTACATCAAACATATATATTGCAATACCTTTGTTTCAGTTGTTGTAGTAACAGCCTTTGCTCCATGTGTAACAACCAGGTCCTTAGGCCAGGCAACACAGCTCCCAACCGCATCATCCACTGTTAAAATCTCATCCCTCACTGGAATCGGTATCAGGGCATCACCTTCAATAGCCCGTATAACTGAAACGCGCACATTGTTTTCGCCCAATGGCACACCATGTATTAGCTGATTGCTTGACTCACCACCGACATCAATGACTTTTGCAATGACAACTATATTTTCCACCGTATCCACTGCCAGTCGACACTCATTTTCACCACAAACAAACAGTATCAACCAGATCTGCTTGCATTTGTTTAAGTTTAGAAACATCTATGACTTTACTACAAATTGCCTTAAAAAACCGGCAGAACCGAATAATGGCATACCTAACAGGCTTCTCTAGAACTGATCTTAATGCAACGGGGAGTAGGTACTGCATCACTGTGTGGCAGTCATGTGACTTAAGACCGACCAGTTTTAAATCTTCCATGGAGACCAGATTACTAATATTTGAGGAAAAGCGTGTAGGAACTGACATTCCAAAAAAGGATCTGCAGACTATTTTTTTCTCATGATGCAGCAAATTCCAACTAGCCAAAGGCAACTTGGCATTTTTCTCCCCAGCTACCACTTTCAAGTCAGTTTTGATACCCATATCGACCATGTCCAAACGACAAGCAGCTCCATCCTTTGTCTTACCAGGAATATTCAAGAGGGTCCCAATTATGGCATCGCAACAATTCTTCTCAATGTGCATCACATCAAGAATATGGTGTACTGGAATATATTTCCAGTATTCAAGTTCAAAGAACATGCTTTTTTTTTCTAGCAAGGTCTGGGTTGATCACCTCGCTTGGCAGGATTTTGAGTTTTTCCAAACTCACGAGGTAGTCCTTCAACCCTTGCCAGAACCTCTTCTCCACTTAATGGTTCAGGGGCGACTTCATTCTCAATCGTGTTGTCAAATGTTGCAGCCTGCTTTCGGTATGGATGATTTCTACGCAAGAATCGGCGATTCTTCAAAAACACCATTTTCTTACAATGTTTCAGCCTAATGGGTTTGGTTTCATCAACACAGATAGGATAAGCATTATATCCTTTGGTGACACTACCCGAAAGGTTCCCATACGCAAGAATGTCATTTATAGTCCAAAATAGGACTGCCTTCAATGTAAAGGTCTCTTCTCTCACAGAGTCATACACACCTTCAACCCCCTGCCACAGTAACTTCAAATTGTCTATTAACGGTTGTAGATAGACATCGATATCTTTCTTGGGCTGTTTCGGTCCAGATATCAACAAGGACAACATCATGAACTTCCTCTTCATGCATAACCAAGGAGGAAGGTTATATGTGACAAGAATAACTGGCCAACAAGAGTATTTGCTGCTTAAAGCAGCTTAAGGATTAAATCCATCAGACGAAAGGGCTAATCGAAGGTTCCTAGGTTCTCTCCTAAATTCTGGCCATTGTGTGTCAACCAATTTCCAAGTCGGTGAATCAGTTGGATGCCGCATCATGCCATCTTTTTTCCTATCGCCATGCCAAGTCAAGGACTTAGCTGTCCTTGGAGATTGGAACATCCTTTTGAATCTCGGTATTATAGGGAAGTACCACAAAACCTTTGCAGCAACCCCATCCCTCACAACTCCGTTCTTTCCAATCTTATACTGCGAAGTAGTACATGTTGGACATACTTCAGCTTCATGATGGTCCCCTCTATATAGAATGCAATCATTTGGACATGCATGAATTTTTTCATACCTCATCCCCAATAAACCTAGTTGCCTCACCTATACTGCAAGATACTTCATTCCCATCGGGAAGGAAGGACTCAAACAACATTAGCCAGTCGGAAATACAACCATCAGTCATTCCGTGCTTTGCTTTCAAATTGAACATTTCTACAAGAGCGTTCAATTTTGTCGACTTTGTACACCCAGGGTACAAAGCTTTATCTCCATCTTCTACCAGCCTAAGTAACTCATCTGAGTCACAAGACATCTCCTCATCCTCATCTTCTTCACCCTTATTTTCTTCACCCTCTATATCCTCCGGCTTATCTACTGATTCAGACTCTCTGTCACTATCGCCCCCCATGGCAGCAGCTTCACCATGACAGTCCCAATTTTTGTAATTGGTCATGATGTAAAATATACATGGCCCTTGATGACAGCAACGGTAAATCCACTGTGATTACAACACTTCATACAAGGGTAGCGTATGCTTGATTTGTCGGCAACATTTGCCGACGCAAATTTGAGGAAATTTTCAAACCCAGTTTGAAACCTCAAAGATCTCCTATCAGCGAGCATCCAAGTTTTGTCCATCTTATATAAGCACATAAAAATGGAATAATAACTAGTTTAATAACCAATCACAATCATTAAAAATAAATTGAGGATCAAGATAAACACTTGTACTAACATCATAATAACCACAATCACAACATGCGCATAAAGATAGAAAAATAACTACAACACTTAGGTACTAGAACAGAGGACTGAAACAGTTACCCAAGTCGAGGTCATGCTTAAGTGTAGTGTTTTCAGTTCAAATCAGTAACAAACACTTCAACTATTAACAACTTGAACAAACAAGATAAACAACCACAAGCAGAACAATAATAAATACAGGAATTCTAATTAAAAAGCTAAACAAATGAGCAAACTGGCTTACTTCAATTTGGATACCTCCACTTCAACTGATAACCACTTCAACTACTTGCCTACTTCACTCCAAACTGTCACTGAACAAGAACAACAAACTATTAAATACCAAATTGAACCCCCAATTCGAAACCCTAAAAAAATCACATTCAGAACCCCCAATTCGAAAACCTAAAAAATTCGAACCCCAGATTCTATAGAGCCCTAAAATTAACTATATAAGAAAGAGACTGGGTTACCTGATTGAGAGAGAAAACATGTTGTGTTTGAGAGAGACAGAGAGAAAGATGGTGAGGTCGATAGAGATGGCGACTGCGAGAGAGATGGTGAGGTTGAGACAGAGAGAGATGGTGAGGTCGAGAGAGATGGTGAGGTTGAGACAGAGAGAAAGATGGTGAGGTCGAGAGAGATGGTGAGGTTGAGACAGAGAGAGATGGGTTTCAAACAAAAAGAGAGAGGCGGCTTTCAGACACTTACTGAAAATGAAATGGTGTGTTCAGACACTTGGTGAAAATGAAATCAGACAATCCTTGGTTGCCCATGCAAAGGGTTTGTAACCTAGCTAATTGGAAAGGGTGTGTTCATCAGACAACATACATATATTGTCTGAGTTGACCAATTAATACCAATCATTATTCTAAATTAACCAAAACACTCATTTGTGTTGACTTTGAAAAGTATTGGTCACACGACATATATATGTCGTTTGAAGTGACTAAGCAAGACTCGATTAATGTTGACCGCATTGACCGAGACCCAAACTTTATCAAAAATGCTTGAATTTTGTTCTACACCCATAATTCACTATCATGATGACATCTGACACTCAAACTTGAAAAAAATTTATTTTCGTCATTTGAATCACAACGTGCGTACTAATGTGCTATAACATGTTTACCAAGTTCTTTGTAAACATACATCTTTATAAAGGAACTATACGCAAGAAACAAAATTTACCTAATATGACCGTTGGATATGATCGCAGTACTTAAATATGTATGTGGAAGAAAATTTACCCATTTTCGATAACTTATAGGTTTCGATCATTAGAGTCAACTTCAATTATACATAAAACGTTCCTATTCTTCCTCATGGGGAGCGATATGATCAGTCGATAAACGTGTCCAAATGTTCACATAAAATAGTTTCGTTAACACTAAATGAGGGTATAAGAATTGACGAATCTCAACTTTAAGTATTAGTCGGTCTAGATAAGAGGGTTTTCGTTTAGATAAAAGTGTTGACTTTTAAAAGTATTTTTCAGACAACATATATATGTCGTCTGAAGTTACTAAGCAAGATTCCATTCACATTAACCGCATCGATCGAGATCCGAACTTTATCGAAAATGCTTGAATTTTGTTCTACACCCATAATTCACTATCATGTTGACATCTGACACTCAAACTTAAAAAAAAATTATTTGTGCCATTTGAATCAGAACGTGCGTACTAATGTGCTATAACATGTTTACTAAGTTTTTTGTAAACATACATCTTTATAAGACAACTATATGCAAGAAACAAAATTTACCTAATCTGACCGTTGGATATGATCACAGTACTTAAATATGTATGTGGAAGAAAATTTATCCATTTTTGATAACTTATAGGTCTCAATCATTAGAGTCAACTTCATATATACATAAGCTTTCTTATAGCTTCCACAAGGAGAAGTACATAATCGTTTCATCGAAGTGTCCAAACTATTACATAGATCTGTTTTCCTACTCTTAACAAGAGTTTGAGTACCGGCTATTCAAAAATATAAGTTTTGGTCAAAGGAGATAAGAGCGTTTCCTTTTGGAAAATATGCACAATTTATGTTGACCACTTATTTACAACCTTAGACGACATATAATCGCCGTCTCACATTGAAGAAAAGCGAGGGAAAATTCCGGCGCCCAAATTCAAATATTTCAGGTCCAAACGACATTTTTATGTTGTGCAATGAATACATTAAGGTTGGTGCCCTCTCCCAAACTCAAATGAATTAAATATTTCAAGTTCATACAAACGACATATTAACCTCGTCTGATGAATAGATTAATAGGTTGAGCCCTTTTTCAAACTTATATATCAGGTTCCTACAGACGACAATTATATGTCGTCTTATTAAATACAATAAAAGGTAACCAAACTCAATATTTAATTATAAATTGAGTATTTTAGGGTCAGAGAGACCACTTTCATATGTCGTCTAAAGTTATACATTACAAGGTTCGTACACTCAATTTTATAGGTTTGTTAGACGTCATTTGTTTGTCGTCTGAATAAGTGAATTTAAGGGTTCAAAATGGAGGTATAAATCAAAGATTTATGGTTGTTTCAGACGACATTAATATGTTGTTGGATGAAGTACATAAAAAGAGGATTAAAAGTAGATTTCGCATTCTTTCACAGACAACTTTTATATGTTGTCCAACGTATTACCATAAAGTTGCTAAATGTTGCTTTTTTACACTGCATATATATGCCGTCTGAAATTTTGCATATCACAGACAAATTGAACAACATCCAGAAGTATGAAGGGAGCATGGCACTCATACGACTTATACTTCACAAATGTCATCTGAAGGGTAGAAAAATTAATCAGACGACATAAACTCAAAATCATCCAAAATATGTCGTCTGAAAAGTGTCGTCTGATGATGTATATGGCCTAGTGCTACCTCCTCCTAATCACCGATTGACATGCATCCACCGCCTTCTCAAGATTGAAATCCAAACCCTAAATCCCCAAATTCAATTTCCGACCGAATCTCTCCCTCTCTGGCGAACTCGTGCTCCGTGAAGGTAAACCTATCACTTCTCTCTCGTTTTCACTCCTCCTTGAGCTTTGATTTCCCTAAATAAAGCCCTATTCTGATTTTCTTTTCTTTTGTATTTCTGGGTTTTGGTCAAAGTTTTCCCGCGACCTCATCGACTGCTAGGGAGTCCTATCATGTTTTAATGGAGCCGAAGTACGTTTAAGTGGCGTTGTGGAAGTAGCGGGTGGTTCTGGGTTGAGGCAGTGGCTTTCTAGCAAGGCTAGGATCCATGTTCTTATGTTGATTCTCCGATTTGGTCTTGGTTAAGCAAGGAGGAGGTTCAGACTTTGTCTTGATTCTCGACCTCTCTTGTTGTTGTGGAATTACTATGTTGGTTGTTATGTGTTGAGTTGTTGTTGAATTGTTGGTCTTGTGTACTAGGAGTTTAGGACTCCTTTATTCCATGATTGCCTCAACAATCAGTGAGTTATTCTTGTTTTTATGTATCAACTTGTTTCTGGTATGCCTTCCTAATTCTCACATGTATAATTGTGATGTTTCAACATTAGCCTCTGAGTTATAAAATTCATATTATAATCGTATGCAAGCTTTTCATGTTAGGATCGATTAATTTTGCTCTGCGCTGCATTTGTTGCAGATGAGAGCCTTGGAAGTAAAGTTTAGATTTCTGATTTTTGTCTTGACTACAGTGCTTGTACAAGTGAATTTTAATTGCTTTTGCTCTTAACTACATTTCATTTTAGGTTAATGGTCCTAAATAACTGCTTTTGTGTTAGAGGTTATTCATATATAGTTATTTACAGCTCTGAAATGTGATGCTTGTAGTTGCAAAGCAAGTTCCAAGACTGTCATGGAAACTATAATAATATAGATTATAAATTTAAGTGCTATGAGGACAGATGCAGGTGCTTTCAATTGCTATCATAAGGAGCATCCTACTCAAACTAAACACTATTGACTTGATAGATTTGTTGTAGGTCGCTAACTTGTCATGTTTTTTACTTTCTTAATACAAAATGAAACAGTGATATTTATGGTTTTAGGTTTTAGCTAGCCATAGATCACTTTCTTTTCTGTCTAGTCTTTGATGTCAAGTTACACTGCATATTGACGTTGATGCATGCATCTTAATTGTTAAAAATTTCGCTTTTCCGTTTAAATTGATATAAGTTATGTTAAGCTGATATGTGATTGTTTCAACTGTGTGGAGGGTGTACCATGGCACAGCAGAACCCAAGATATATGAACTGAAACTACTGTAAAATGCTCATGGATGCATTTGAAGGTGAAAGGGAGTTGAGGAAGAGCATTGTGGAACATATAAATATGATCAAGATACTACGCTCTTTTTTTTGGGGTCATAATAGAAGTGCTAGGTTTAGAGTTTAAACTTTTGCAACTGAGGGATACAATGTATTTTGATGGATATTGATGCAATGAAAAGTCTGGTGATTCATTAGGTAATAGTCTCAAGAACAACTCTTCAGAATGCCTACTTCTATATGAGCAAGTGTGTCATGAAACTAGTACATGGTGCACATTAAACTGGGACTTTGAGTAAACTTGCATATAAGAGCAGTAATACTCTAAAAACCAACCCTCTCAAATGTGTTCTTTTCATATGGAAGATGGTGACTTATGCATGCCGAAGTCTACTTGTACATGAGAAACGCTAAGATAATTAGTAGACAAATGTCATTTGTCAACGTAAAGTTAGACTTGGTTCATGAGACGCTAAGACAATTAGTAGACAATTGTCAACAAAAAAGTAGACCTTTACACATAAATAAGCAGACTAGGCTTTGTAAACAAATAGATCTCTCAAGAATTTTTCAAGTGTCTGTGAATTCTTGACACTTTAGAGTTGGTCTACACGTAGTATGAGTTAAAGATTCAAAAACCTTGTACACCATGTTCACAAAACAGGTAGGTTAGTCTTCGTAAACAGGTAGACCATTTTATCTCACAAAAAAAGTAGACCCTTACTCGTAAATAAGCAGACCAGGCTTCGTAAACACGTAGACCTCTCAAGAATTCTTCAAGTGTACATCTGTGAATTCTGGACACTTAAGAATTGGTCTACGCGTAGTATAAGTCAATGATTCGAAAACTTTGTACACCATGTTCACAAAACAGGTAGATTAGTCTTCGTAAACAGGTAGACCATTTTGTCTCATAAAAAATTAGACCCTTACACGTAAATAAGCAGACCAGGTTTCGTAAACAGGTAGACCTCTTAAGAATTCTTCAAGTGTCTATGAATTTTGCACACTTTAGAGTTGGTCTACTCGTAGTGAGAGTCAGTGATTAGAAAACCTAGTACACCATGTTCATAAATCAGGTAGGTTGTTGTTCGTAAACCGGTAGACCATTTTGTCTTACAAAAAAAGTAGAGCCTTACTCATAAATAAGTAGACCGGGCTTCGTACACAGGTAGACCTCTCAAGAATTCTTCAAGTGTCTATGAATTATGCACACTTTAGAGTTGGTCTACTCGTAGTGAGAGTCAATGATTAGAAAACCTAGTACACCTTGTTCAAAAAACAGGTAGGTTGTTCGTAAACCGGTAGACCATTTTGTCTCACAAAAAAAGTAGAGCCTTACTCGTAAATAAGCAAACCAGGCTTCGTAAACAGGTAGACCTCACAAGAATTCTTCAAGTGTCTATGAATTCTCCACAGTTTAGAGTTGGTCTACTCGTTGTGAGTGTCAATGATTAGAAAACCAGGTACACCATGTTCACAAAACAGGTAAGTTGTTGTTCGTAAACAGGTAGACCATTTTGTCTCACAAAAAAAGTAGAGCTTTACTCGTAAAGACGCAAACCAGGCTTCGTAAAAAGGTAGACCTCTCAAGAATTCTTCAACTATCTGTGAGTTCTACACACTTTAGAGTTGGTCTACTCGTAACTCGTAGTGAGAGTCAGTGATTAGAAAACCTAGTGCACCATGTTCACAAAACAGGTAGGTTGTTGTTCGTAAACCGGTAGACCATTTTGTCTCCCAAAAAAAGTAGACCCTTACTCGTAAATAAGCAGACCAGGCTTCGTAAACACGTAGACCTCTCAAGAAATCTTCAGGTGCCTGTGAATTCTGGATGCTTTAGAGTTCGTCTACGCATAGTATAAGTCAATGATTCGAAAACCTTGTACACCATGTTCACAAAACAGGTAGGTTAGTCTTCGTAAACAGGTAGACCATTTTGTCTTACTAAAAAAGTAGATACTTACTCGTAAATAAGCAAACCAGGCTTCGTAAACAGTAGACCTCTCAAGAATTCTTCAAGTGTCTGTGAATTCTGCACACTTTAGAGTTGGTCTACTCGTAGTGAGAGTCAGTGATTCGAAAACCTAGTACACCATGGTCACAAAACAGGTAGGTTGTTGTTCGTAAACAGGTAGACAATTTTGTCTCACAAAAAAAGTAGAGACTTACTCGTAAATAAGCAGACCAGGGTTCGTAAACAGGTAGACCTCTCAAGAATTCTTCAAGTATGAATTCTGCACACTTTAGAGTTGGTCTACTCGTACTGAGAGTCAGTGATTAGAAAACCTAGTACACCATGTTCACAAAACAAGATAGGTTGTTGTTCGTAAATAGGTAGACCATTTTGTCTCACAAAAAATGTAGACCCTTACTCCTCTAATTGGGTTTTGGTTAGGAGCATTAAAAATGAATCAATGATCGACGTTCATGTACATCCTCTACATGAAACAAGTACGTTGATCTTGGTAAACTCGTAGGTCTAATTTTTTACTAAGAATTGTCTATTCTTGGAACCTAGGTCTACTTTTTTTGTGGAACCTTGGTCTACTTGTTTACTAAGACCGATTTACTTCGTTTTTGATACTAGCGTACATATTATTGATTCATTTTTCAGAATATAAGTTGACCTCTTCGATAGAAAAAACAAAATGGAAGAGATTTTCACCAACATAGAAGCTTATCTCAACAATCTTAACAATCAGAAAGTAACAATGCAGAACAAAATCGAGGTAGGAATGCGAGCTCAGTATGAATAAATCATCTCAACAATCATAGTCTTTGCTCATCTCAACAACAATGTTGTATTAAATTGAATTGTTCCTGAGTACAATGATAATACATGTCATTTACTGCTATGTTACTAGTTACAGGGTACAAGCAAACTAACTAGAATAAAGGCAACAAGCTAAGTGAAAAAAAAAAGCAACAAACTAACTAGAAACTAACTGCAAACCAAATAGAATAAGAGCCACAAAGGCTAGGTGCTTACAACAATAATATGAAAGGGAAAACAACGCATAAAACTAGAGAAAAACAAGTCCTAACTAGAGAAACACCAGCTGCAACCAAAGAGAGGTCAACCGCAAGATTACACATTCGATAAACTTCATATGTCACCTTGCAAAATATTCATTTGCAATAATATGCCCTCTGCTCATTGTTCATAACAGAAGTATCCATACAAATTCTTAGTAACCTGCACTTCATCTTGCAAGACCAATTTTCAGCAGCATCTATTGCCTGCAACTCTGCATAATAAGGAGCTTAAGAGCTAGTCACTAGTATGCATACACGAGCTATGTCTAATGTCTGCAACTAGCAACTAGCAACTAGCTACTTTTGAATTGTGCAGAAACTTATTGACATACAAAAGGAAAGTTCCATGTTGAGATGACCAACACAACCCCTAGAGGTTCTGACACAATTTCTGCTGATGTTGGAAATGTCACAATTGAAGTTTTGACTTGAAAATTGTATCAAGAAATGTACTTGACATTATACCAACTATAGTGAATTTTCAAGCATATCTTGGCCAAACTGAAGGCTTTCTGAAAAGTATTTACTGCAAATTACCTTTTGGGGGATTAGGCACTGTTTCAATCCTTCTAATGCTTCCTTACATGAGGATTTTGCTATACAAATCTGTCTAATTGGTTAACTTAAAATTAACTTGAACATCACTGCCTCTGGCTTTGCAGGCTGATTTATCATTGCAAAACAATAAAACCATTAAATTATCATGAACAACTCAATAGTTAAAACTCATAGTAATTTCGTAAAGCTAAGAAACAAATACTTTGACAAAACTACAATAACTTACACTTGGTATGGTTTTCCAGCTCTTTGAGTAGCACACCTGCAAACCATTTTGCATTTGGTGTAATTCTTGCATTACATATATCTAAGAAAAAATTTCAGTTTACCTCCCTAATATTTGGTGGAAAAATCAGTTCAGTCCTGTAACTTTTTTTAAATCAGTTCGCCCCTTCAACTTTTGTAAACACATCAATTTTGTCCAATTTTTGAATTTCCCTTAAAATATGACGTCACCAAACTGACAAGGGGACCCATTTTTAACAAAAAGTTGCAGGAATGAACTGATTTTGACATCAAAGATTAGGGGGTAAACTGAATTTAAAAAAAGTTAAAGGGGCGAACTGATTTTAAAAAAAGTTGCAGGACTAAACTGATTTTGACATCAAAGATTAGGGAGGTAAACTGAATTTAATTCTATATCTAAATGTGAGTGATCATATTCAAATCATCAGTTCATCACTAACTTTGCTGTGATTGAAATTTTTGCATTACATTTGCTCATCTCTATGTCCATGTAGATTATGCATAACCAAAATGAGAGCAATCCTAAACTAAACTTCCTTGATTACCCAAAATACTATCTAATTTCACTGAAGTTGATCGTAGAAAACTAGGAGTTTGTTAATCAGAAACGAAATCCAAACCTGTATATAAGAGTTAAGAGCAAAACCTGCAAAGCCCAACCAAACTGAAGGCCGACGGCAACCGTACGGCTGGGAATTATTGTCATCAGCATGTTCTGAGTAGGAACGGGCAGGCTCTGCGGCGTCGGAAGGTCACCGCTCCCTTTCGAAACCATAGCAAGCGCCGACTATGCAGTGGAATCGAGGTTGATCCGATGATGAGCCTTGTTCGTCCCCATCTTCCCCGCCATCGCGGCCGTGGAGGGAGAAGTAGACCAAAGTGGCTGTAGAGTTAGGGATTGAGTTCGTGTTTGTGATTTTAGGATTAGAGAGTTTTGAGAGTCGATAGAGTTTAGTCATAGAGAATTAAAATTAACAGATACGTTAACAGAGTTAGATAACGAAGTTACTGTGTTAGCTAATGGAGTTAGTGAGTCAACTGACAGAGTTATTGCCACCTAGGCGCCAACTAGACGAGGTATGAATACCTTAAGGCATGCAAGGGGATCCCTATTTTAAGATATATCATGCCAAAATTTTTGAAAATTATCTTTCGAAAATTGGGACGTGACAGATGCTGTCACCGCAAGCTTAACCATATCAACTATGTTTTTGTTAGGTATCGTAGTGAGAACAAGAGTTTAGACTCATCTTATGGCACAAGGTCACTAACACGCACTGGGATTGACTACGATGAGATATGCTCTCATAATGGATGTCTTTGCACTCTACTACTTCGTAAGTTTGGTAGTTTTTGAATAACTAAACATGCAGCCTATGAATGTGGTCATAATAACATCTCTACGGAATCAGAGATATACATGAAGATCTTAAACGGACTTTATTCATTCGAATCAAGTGCCTCCAGACCACAAGAGCATGCCTTTGCAAAAGGAAGTTTGAAACGCACACTAAGTACCTACTTGATTTGGAAGCGATATGGTGAATTATGCCTTTGTGTGTTCATTCCGGATTTACATGGACTCTTGATGGATCAAGAGATGCCAATATGTATCAACATCCAAAGTTAGAATGAAAAAGATCTTGGGAAGACAAAGTCTCGATAAGGCACTCGATGACTGTATTGATGATGATTTTCCATCAATCGGCTTAAGCGCTCTATAACTAGTGAGGCCTACATATACTCCCATGATTAGTCAAAGTTTTTACTCTAAAAAGAGATCCATTGTTTTGTCTAAAAAAAGATGACAAATATGTGTTAAGATCGAGATGGAGTTTCCATCTAAGTACAATAAAATGCATCAATGTACTCAACACAATACGAAAGACTTAACATCTCATTCGTTATGAAAAGTTGTAATGCTAAGTGTAGCTATGCGCCCACGCAACGCCAATGTAATGGCAGTAACACCTTTTTCAATAATTAAAGGTATGAAAGGTTGAGGCTTATTGTATCCCTACATAAGAAAGACACATCAAAAGCGAAATCAGAATCTGTCAAGTTTCTTATAGGTCAACTTCCACGGGACCTACAGGGAAGCTCACTCACTGGAAATTTATGAAATTGGTACCATTGGAAAGATATATGTGTCTACTTTCTAGGGACACCAACCATTGAGTGAGTTATGGCCATTTTTGTAAAGTAGGACGGATCTGTCAGAGAATCTTTTTTTGTCAAAGCAGTCAACTTTGACAAGACTTTGTGAACAGATCTTGACGAACAGAATGTGTGTAATATACGGTTGGAAAGTTAAATGAGTCTAGTTTCCAAAACCGTTTACAGTTTATTCATACATATTTCCCAGAGGAAGTTACGGCTGTTCTAGTAACTGAAGGTCATGCTGCGCGAAAATCTAATTTCCTGCACGAACTTATGTTTTCAGTTCACAAGCGGCCTTCTCCTTAAGATCTAAGTGTAAAAGATCATGTTTGAGGACTATACGGCATTATGTAGTTAATCATTGCTCAATGCCACATTTGAAGACATGTTAAAGAGCATCGACATGCTAAGTTGTTGAAACTTCCGTGATTAGTAAAAATCAGGAAGAGCCCTATGATTGATGTAAAGATCAAGGGGAGGTGCGAACTTCAGGGGGAGTCTAGCATATACATACATGTCATTATTAAATGTGAAGGGTGTGTCGTACTCTTTTCTCCTACAATCAATGTTTAGTTTTTCTCCCACAAGGTTTTTGTTACTTGACAAGGTTTTTAACGAAACAACATATCAGCACCACCGGCATACCGGCGCACGGCACAAGGGGGAGTGTTCTAGGATATTCCATATGTGTGCCTTGGCCTTATGCCAATAGGATATGTAGTTAGAATAAGACTATGTATTCCTTATCATTACCATATTGGTACATTGTAATTCCCTATATAAAAGGCTCCTATCAATGAATAAGATGATGATTCTCTATTCTCTTACTAGATATTTTTGTCTCTACTGTTTATACTTCATCGTTTTTATTATTATTATGAAGATTTTTAAATTCACATTGCTATAAGCACGAAGCAATATCCTAAACTATTATGCATCATTGTAAACATATTGCTTAATCAAATTCTTAAAGGATTAATACTGTCAAACACAACTCCATAAATAATTACTAGGGCATGAAGCTCACTCTCGGAATCAAATAGTATAAGATCACATACTCATTCAATTATAGTCAAAGGATTATTCATAGAAAGACAAAAAATATTAAGAATCCAAATTTTAATGCTGCAAAGTTTGAGGGAGTAAACTGATTTTAATCTTATTATCTTACTTCCACGAAGTTATCAATTTATCTAGAGCTCTTATTGAGCCTATAAAAACTTATCAATTTTACAAATTAATACTTACAGAGTTATAGCTAGTGTGTCGTACTTACAGTTTAATGCTCAAAATATTATATAAAGGTAAATATGATCATTTTTAATCCTTTAACCCAACATCACAGATCATGCAGCTTAAATGATCTGACGGCCCAGATCAAGCCACCAATATTTTTCTATTTTCAATTAATTTTTGGATAATATCAACTTCCAAAAATCATTAAAAATAGCTTCGATGTCCAAACGATGTTCCGAAAAATCTCACGAACTCGAAACGACGTCTAGGTTAATTCTATGGGCTTGAAAGATAATTTTTACAAACCAAAAACTTGAATATTTTTCAAAAGCTAATAAGAATTGAAAGAATAATGAAAATCAAAATAAAAATAGCTCAAAAATAATTTTCTTTTCAAAAATAGAAAACCGAATTTCCGAGATGTTACAAGGGTGCATCAGGAGTTTGAGGATGGTTTGTTTTGATTTTAGAAGTGTATGTTTGGATTTGACAGGTAGGGTTGTCCATTTTCAAGGGAGGTTATGCCGAAATTTTTGGTAAAATCTCTCTTGAGGTGGACCCTGTAAGGTTTACTTCGGATTTCAAGATGAAATTCGGGGTGGGTCTTGTCATATTCAACAACGGTCATGCTCTCTAGAGGAAGAGATTGTCATTGGTCCAACAATCGTTCTTTGTAATCCAAAGGAGCATACTTCTCCTACAACCTTTCTTTCATGTCCTCCAAATGAGTAATAGGTTCTTCACCTGCTCTCACATCTTGTCTTTCCACACCAATCCACGATTTCCTAGTCTTGGGTCCCGTTTGGTTTAGCTTCGCTTTTAAAAAAAAACAACTTATATCTGAACTTTTAGATTTTATAGTGTTTGGTAAACTAGAGAAAACAGCTTTTTTAAAATTTCAGGTCATTGACATCAGCTTTTAAATGCAACCTCAAGGTTGCTTTTAGAAGCTGTTGTCATTAAAACATTAGAAATTAACATATTTTGTATTGGTAGCAGTTTTAAAACTAATATTTACCAAACACAAAACTGTTTTAATTCGCAACTGATTATTTTTGAATTACAGCAGCTGAGCAGCAGCCGTTTCTTTTAAAGTCACTGCAATACCAAACTAGCTCTTACCCACCAGTTTCATTTTGTTAAACCGCACCCTCTAAACTTCAAACAAATTGTACCATTCAAAATAGTGGTCCATGTTCAAAATCCAATCAAGACCCACCTTTGCATTCAGTTGACCAACAAAGCTTGGAGCTTCAATTTTTAATAGACCTCAATGCTTTTTCCTCAAGATCATGTCCATCATGCTCGTTGTTCGTTTCGAACATTCTGGTTGCGAACATCTAAGAGTTCGTATCCACTCCTACAATGACGATCAATCATGAGATCATCACTACTTTCTTGAGAATCCTGAGTAGAAAATGAGGTAGCTTGTTGAGAAGTAGCCTCTGATGTTGAGTAAATCTTGTTCAGTTCTATTGAAACCTTACAAGTACCCCTCTGACAACTTTCTTTCACAAAGATTGTTTTTACTCAACTTTCCTCTAAAGTCAAGTCCTTCTCTGTTGTGGTTTTTTCCAAAGCCATTCATCCTTGATACCTTGTCAAAACTAGCTTCAAACTTCTTCTCAAGAGCTTTCATCACCTCAACATGCAGCTTTTCATTATCACGAATTAATGCCATATTTAAGAGGATTTGTCCCTTAAGCTCTACTTGCAGGGTTCTAATCTTGTCATTACTTTCCACATCATCTTCTTGTGCAACTTGCAAAGGAATTATATCCTGCAATTGACTAACTTTACCATCAACTTTGTATGCTCAATTTCCCTTTGTTTATGATAAGTTTCAAGAGTTACCTCAAGCTTCTTTTCTTTGCACCCTTTTTCAAGGTTGGATATCAAGTGGTCACATTCCTTTAGCACTTCCATAGTAGCACTGTACAGTCTTGTGTACATATCATCAACTTCATTAGTAGCTAAGGCATCTTCAACTTCTGAAACTTCTGAGTCAAATTCTGAGTCGCAAAATGCCTCATAGTTGTTACACTACCAGAAGAAAGGCTTTAGCCGACGAAAATAGAAAAACCAGGCCGACGAATTATTTTTTCGTCGGCTAACGTGGACTTTAGGCGACGAAATTTTCCTTCGTCGGCTAATTTAAATTTTCGTCGGCTTTGGTCAACTTTAAACGAAAAAATTTAAATTTCGTCGTCTAATTAATTTTTTTCGTCGGCTATAATCTGTGAACTTTAGCCGAGGAATTTTTAAAAGTTTAGCCGATGAAAAATATAAATTCGTCGGCTAAAGTGCCTTATATTTGCAGATCTAGACAATAACTCATCTGGGAAAAAAGAACTATACGTAGAACCTTCAAACGCAAAAAAGTCATGAAATAAGATATGACCAGAATGGTGAAATACTTCTACGGTTGAAAAATCACGGTATTCCAGTAAAGTCTCGGTGCCGATAGTTGCGGTCAATGCAATTTACCCTTATTATTCATTATGCTACAGATTTGGCGTTTGGTGTCCGATTGACTATTGTGATACCTTTCCGGAAGCGTAACGGCCCAACGAGTCAAACTCATCGCTATGCCGTATGGGCCTTTTTGGCCATCCGAGTCTGTTTAGGGTTTCAAAATGCAGTTTTCTTATTTCCGATTAGAGTTGACCGTTTCGATCGAGCCCTTAACGTTGTCGAATCCAATTGAATTTTTTATCATAGACATCTTTCGTCATAATGATCATATCTGACGGTCTAATTTTGGTTTGTGAATTTTAGTCATCGGAATCACAATGTCTCTACTAATGTTGTATAACTTGTTTAGTAGGTTATACAACATAGGAAGCAAAATTATCAAAAATCTTGTGAAATATGATGTGTTCATAATGATGAAATACAGCTATGGTTCAAAAATCACGTAAACTGGGTAACGTCTCGGTGCCGATAGCAGCGGTCAACCCTATTTACCGTTATTATTCCCTATGGGGAGCCCTATCATCAGAAGGTAAATGTCTTAAAATTTATATGGGTAGTTGCGACTCATCTACGTGAGAGTTTTCATGTGGAAGGTTTGACCAAAATATGTAATATAGAGGGAGATAAGAGCATTTTCGTGTGATAAGTGACGATGGATTATGGTTGACCGTTTCGATCGAGCCCTTAACGTTGTCGGATCCAGTTGAATTTTTTACCATAGAAATCTTTCGTCATAATGATCATATCTGACGGTCAAATTTTGGTTTGTGAATTTTAGTCAAAGGAATCACAACGTGTCTACAAATGTTGTATAACTTGTTTAGTAAGTTATACAACTTTGTGAACCAACTCTACATAGGAAGCAAAATTATCAAAAATCTTATGAAATAAGATGTGTTTAGAATGGTGAAATATGCCTATGGTTCAAAAATCACGTATATTGGGTAACGTCTTGGTGCCGATAGTAGCGGTCAACCCTATTTACCGTTATTATTCCCTATGAGGAACCCTATCGTCGGAAGATAAATGTCTCAAAATTTTTATATAGGCGGTTGCGTCTCATCTACGTGAAAGTTTTTTGTGTGGAAGGTTTTGACCAAAACTTACGTAATATAGAGGGAGATATAAGCGTTTTCGTGAATTTATAGACTTTAGCCGACGAGATATTAAAAAAGTCGTCGGCTAAGGTCAAAATCTTTTTTGCAGTAAACCAAATTT
>NW_004443444.1:760206-761227 GCF_000184155.1 Fragaria vesca subsp. vesca
TGTTTAACAAAACTGGTAAGTTAGTCTTCGTAAACAGGTAGACCTATTTTGCCTCACAAAAAAGTAGACCCTTACTCGTAAATAAGTAGACTAGGCTTCGTAAACACGTAGACCTCTCCAGAATATTTCAAGTGTCTGTGAATTCTGCACACTTTACAGTTGGTCTACTCGTAGTGTGACTCAATGATTCGAAAACCTAACGCACTAGGTTCACCAAACAGGTAGGTTATTGTTTGTAAACAGGTAGACCATTTTGTCTCACAAAAAAAGTAGAGCCTTACTCGTAAATAAGCAGACCGGGCTTTGTAAACCGGTAGACCTCTCAAGAATTCTTCAAGTGTCTATAAATTTTGCACACTTTAGATATGAACTACTCGTAGTGAGAGTTAGTGATTAGAAAACCTAGTACACCATGTTCACAAAACAGGTAGGTTGTTGTTCGTAAACAGGTAGACCATTTTGTCTCACAAAAAAAGTAGAGTCTTACTCGTAAATAAGCAAACCAGGCTTCGTAAACAGGTAGAACTCACAAGAATTCTTCAATTGTCTGTGAGTTCTACACACTTTCGAGTGGGTCTACTCGTAGTGTGAGTCAATGATTTGAAAACCTTGTACACAATGTTCACAAAACAGGTAAGTTAGTCTTCATCAACAGGTAGACCATTTTGTCACACAAAAAAAGTAGACCCTTACTCGTAAATAAGCAGACCAGGCTTCGTAAACTGGTAGACCTCTCAAGAATTCTTCAAGTGTCTATGAATTCTGCACACTTTAGAGTTGGTTTACTCGTAGTGAGAGTCAGTGATTAGAAAACGTAGTACACCATGTTCACAAAACAGGTAGGTTGTTGTTCGTAAACCGGTTGACCATTTTGTCTCAACAAAAAAAAATAGAGCCTTACTAGTAAATAAGCAGACCGGGCTTCGTAAACAGGTAAACCTCTCAAGAATTCTTCAAGTGTTTATGAATTCTGCACACATTAGAGTTGGTCTACTCGTAGTGAGAGTCAATGATTAGAAAA
>NW_004443445.1:0-3368 GCF_000184155.1 Fragaria vesca subsp. vesca
GGGAAAACCTGTGTACCTCAATTGCTTGAGGAATTGACCGGACGGCCTCCGGGAAGTTGGAGCCGTGTTCGGGTGACGTCAATGTCCCCCGGGTCACCACCATGCTTCATGGTGATGCTAGATCCCGAATGTCTTCGTTTTGAGCGGAAGAATGGATATCCATGAGAATTTCTCAAAATTTGGACCATTATGTCTCTTCCAGGACGACCGATTTGGTCAAATCAAAGCCTATATGAGTCGGTGTCCCAAATATCATGTTTGGCGACAACATGGGATTCGATATTCGAATCGTAGTGACATACAATCCACTAGATTGACTCATGAATTTCTCCAAGATGCGCTTCAGTCCGCATTCATGAGAAGGTATACACAAAAGAATTATTGTTCATTCTCACAATGTGTTTTCAAATGAAAACTATTAGCATGAATGTCTTTAAAGCTCAATATGGTTCGATTGCCTCTCAATGCATAGAAGACATCTGTGACATTGATCATGGTGCCATGAGGTATCAAGATTCAAGCTAAACCGTGTCTCTGAATGACCGGTATGATTCAATCATTATAGTCACAGAAGATTTACAAAGGCACAAAATCCAAAGATAGTTGCCGATTCCTTAGAATGTTGTGGATAGTTCCACTATCTGTGAAGCACTCAATGTCTCGATGAGACAGATCTACAAAATAGAGTAGATAAGAGAGTAAATAGTTCCACTTGAACCATTTAGAAGGATTGAACGAAGCTACAAAAAGCTGCAATCCCGAGAGTGCATAAAATTTTCCGCGCAGAATGACCTTTGCGCACTAAAACAGCCATAACTTCTTTGTTAAAATAGATATGGACGAACCGCGAAAAGTTCTGAAAACTACTCGTAGAGCTTTCCAATGATATAAAGCTCATTATCTAGTTCGTCCGGAGCTGTTCACAAAGCTCAAATGAAGTTAACTGTCCAGAAGGGACAGATTGCTGTTTTTCACAGAATTGGCATGTGCAAAGCTATAAAGCTTGCAGGTGGCTTGTAGGCTTTTGCCTTAGCCAAAAGTGACATATGTATGATCAAAACCAAGTCCTTTCGGTCGTTCTAAGGTCGTAAACTCCATGACTAGTTAGCAAAAGCTCCTTGACATGAACATAAACTAACTCAGAGGACCTAGAGGATTCGATCATGATGATAATTTTTCGGCTTTGATAAGTCTTCAACATCTTTTACAAGACGGCAATTGGTTTAATAGCGTAGGAGGATCCAAAATCAAAAGCTTTCGGTAACTCCAAGTTAGTATAACCAGGCATGTCCGTGGAGGGTCGGTAGTGCGAGGCACACTTGAAACCACTATCTCCTTAATTTCGGACAATTCTAAGACATCACACTGAGCTTGGATGAGCCTAGTTGAACAATTGATGATGGAAAATCCGCTATAGAGTAGAAGACTTAACCGGAAACACGTTAGCGATCCTACTTAAGGATGCAAGGCCGTGCGTCATCTTCACTTGGAAGAGACCAAAACAGCACAATCTAACTATGTAGATTGTAAATATTCCATGCTTCTAAGGACGATGTAAAAATGTACATCTTGTTTGTAAATCAATACGAACCATAAGAGGAGAATAGTTTCATAACTTCGAAAAAATTCTCAAGGCATTTGTTATTGCTAATGTGAGTACATCGAGATCTCAAATAGACGAAGGACGTCAATACAACGCCTTAGTACATATAACTTGGAACGAAAATCAATGTCTAGTCGATGACATCAAAGTCATGGGTAGCTAGAGCAGGATCCGAATCTTTAAAATTCACGATTATGAGGATGACGTTCTTGTCCTCATATTGATTTTCTATACCTTTTTGTATGCATTCACAATTTGAAGGAGCTTGACAATCTTGAGCCAGTGATCCGAAGATCCACAACGGTTGCTTTGTCATGAGCTGACGTGAGTAGTTTTGACAAAATGGTGTCTAGACCGGGAGTGTCGCTATTAGAGCCGGCGACACCTCCCCCTCTTTTCTAGACATCGGCACGACGTTTTCTGCCATTGCAATGACCCATATTGTTGTCTCCACATTAGGGGATAATCCCAAATAAGTTTATTACATTAGCGTATATACAATTCCCGTTTGTATGATCAAAATCAAGTCTCTTTGGTAATTCCAAACCAACTTGGAGGACCTAGAGAACTTGATGATGATTGAATGCGCTAAAGATTATGGATCATGATACCACAAAAGATCATCGATAATATGTAGTCAATTAAGGTGGTAATCAATCCACTTGACTAATAACTCAACAAGTAGAGTAATATGAACGTTTCAAGAAATGCTCCATAAGTGCAGTCCACAGTACTTTGTGGTCATTACTTTTTGCACAGATTGCCATTGAAGGTTTTTGTGGATGTGACGCGTCAAAGACTTTGAGCGCATGAGATATGAAATCTCGGCATCTAGGCTTGTTAGCCTGGGGATCAAAACATGTGGTTTAATCCTTTGCAATGAAAGGTTCCACAGATACCAAGCAAAGATTCGCCTTAGGCATCGAGTGCGTCAAAACTCAAATGAGCAGAATGTTACATTGCTCTTGCATACAAATCCAAGCTGTTATGAGACTTGATAGAGGTCACAAACAACGGTTTTAATGGTTTGTCCTTCGGATTGATCATACACAATCCGGAAAAGCCGCAAATTGATCAAACACAATTTGGAAAAGGCCTCGGATTGATCAAACATAATCCGGAGAAAGGTCGGGGTTGATCATACACAACCCGGACAAGGAAGCAAGAGTGATCAAACACACTCTTGACCCGCGAATAAAATTCCGGGATTTTTGCACTACAAAAATTAATTCAGTTAGCCACGGCAAAATGCCGTCGCCAAAAGTCATTCTGCTGTCGCAAAAGACCAACGGCGACGGCGTGGCGACGACATTTTTCCCGTCGCCGTTGAGGGCGTGGCCGTTGCTTTTGGCGACCACAGTGAGCCGTCACAACCATGTTTGCGACGGCAAATAGCGACTATAAAGACCGTCGCTTAATTAGCGACGGAAATTGGCTACTGAATTTGCCGTCGCTATGATATTTTAAAAAATGATTAAATTCAGTGTGCTACCCTGAACTTTAGATCATTTATCAGTTGTACCCTTGTTTCTTTTTTTTCATCATGTGTACCCCTATACTCTGAAAATTCATCAAACTTGGATAAAAATACAAATTTTCTCCGATCATGACGTCAGAACCGGACGTGGAAGAGACATGTTTGGCCCATTTTTATATTTGTAACCCTAATTTTGGCGAAAAGACCAATTTGACCCCAACAAAATTCTTCTTTTTCTTCTCTCTCTCATCTCGATCACTCTCTCTCTTTCTTTTTTTTTNTTTTTCT
>NW_004443445.1:14609-26255 GCF_000184155.1 Fragaria vesca subsp. vesca
TTTCGGGGTTTTTTTTTCTGGATTGGACTTATAGCCGACGAAAAACGCCTTAATTCGTCGGCTAAAGTTTTTATTTTTTTTAAAATAAGTTTTAGCCGACGAAATACGTTTTAATTCGTCAGCTAAATCCCTATAAAGCCGACGAAATAGACTATATTTCGTCGGCTATAGATGTTTTTATTTTTTTATTACAAACTTTAGCTGACGAATATTTTAAATTATTCGTCGACTAAAGTCGGAGAAATAACCGACGACATGTTTTTCATCGGCTAAACTCCAGACTATAGCCGACGAATACCTTAAATTTTTTTCGTCGGCTAAAGTTTGGACTATAACCGACGACATTTTTTCGTCGTCTAAAGTGTGGACTATAGCCGACGACATTTTTTTCGTCGGCTAAACTTTGGACTATAGCCGACGACTTCTACATGTGTCGTCGGTTAAAGTCACCACAGACGACCTTTTCCCGACGAAATCTTAGCCAACGACTTAAGATCTTAGCCGACGAATTAAGCTGACAGGCCGACGAAAATTTTTCGTCGGCTAAAATACTTGTCCCGGTAGTGTAGGATCTTGCTAGTGTCATCATGAATGCCATGTTATCAATCGGCTTATCAATCGCATTATGCATTCACCTCGTGTTTCTCTCTACTGTGTTGAACACTTGAAACCCTAAGTTTTAAGAAGTGGTCAGTGATTTCGATTTTTGGAGGAAAACTTGCATTTATTCGAAATGAAGAAATTGTGTACTTCAGTGAAATGGCTAAATTTGAATTTAATCACATACCACAAGTTTACCAATCTATTGCAACCTTGACTGAATATATATATATAGTACAGATACACGTACACATACTTATAGTGACAACTGCAAGTGAGTAGCCATGGATTTGAAGTCGGAAGGACCCTTGGCTCTCGCCGGTGAGAATATCACCCACCGGTTTGTCACCCAGTCCCTTCGTATTTCTGGGAGGACCTTGCCTTCCATGGAATTTACTCAATTACACTTGTTTCGGAATGCTGCAATTTACTGGAGTGGACAGTCTTAATTTTCGGGGATCTTGTTTCAGAACCGAGATTTGATTCCAATCTACATCATCTGAATTTGAACTCACTTCTCTTCCAAAAACAATCAAATATTTAATCACAATTATGATAATTTAGGGTCTAATTAGGCCATAAATCACATTTGTTTCGGAACCGAGATTTGATTCCAATCTACATCATCGGAATTTCAACTTATTTCTCTTCCAAATCAATCAAGGATTTATTCACAATTACGATTTAATGGGCTCATATGAGGCCTGAAATCAAAAGTAATAAAGAGAGAAGTCTACTATATATAAACATAGTTTGCTTGCTTTTCCAACCAAAACAAATCCTTGTGCCCCTCCATCTAAATTACAATATTGTAGTGATGATAAAGACGAAGAAGAAGAGAAAGAAGAGCAACACAACAGATCCCCTTCCTTGGTGGGATTCGATGATGAGTACGAGTGTGAAGTCAATGCTGATTAATCTTCTAAAAGAAAAACACAGAGGCCTACTAGTTCTAAAGCAAAACAGGGACACGAAGAAGATCAAGTCATCCGTGACACCACGAGTATGGGATGAGGAGGAGGAAATCACCCTATTAGAATCTGTCATTTCAAAACGCCCCAAAGATGAAATCGACAACTTAATATTCTCCGACAAGAAAAAGGAGATAAAGGATAAACTCAGAAATCTGAGCGAAAATTTTCAAAAGTATAAGGACGATAAGTTCATAAATCTCCATCTAAATCGCATAACGTCTTCTGATGGAGATTTGTGAACTTGTTGCCGCCCTTATGCTTTTGAAATTTTTCCCTCATATGTCTGAGTTTATATATCCTTTATTTGTGTTTTTATCTTGTGGGGGAATATTGAGTTATCGATTTCATCATTGGGGCGTTTTGATATGACATATTCTAATAGGGTGATTTTCGGCCTCCTCCTCATCTCATACTCAGGGTGGCATGGAAGACTTGATCTTCTTCGTGTCCTTGTTTACCTTAGCACTAGTAGGCATGGATGTTTTTCTTTTAGAGGAAGAATCAACTTTGGCTTCACACTCGTACTCGTCGTCGGATCCCACCAAAGAAGGGGATCTGAGACAAGAAGGACATCAACAAGCAAGAAATGAGCTTCATATTCCTACCTACGATTAAATCCATCTCTCTTTCAACTACAAGTTTCGCTGTATTGCTTCTGTTTAGACTTTCTTTCACTAGCGTCAGTTCTACAGGTTAGCTCTTCTTCTTCGATTTGATCCAAAAGCATAAATGTCATTAATGGCCTAAATGTATCTCATTTTAGTGAATTTTATTTCCATATTTGTGTGAGGTTTGGCAATTTTCCGTATGTATAGTGGATCGGAAATCGGGTTGTGCTTGATTAACAAAAAGTTCCATCTTTACTATCTAATACCGTCATTTTTCAGGTACTAGAGGATTTGGTGGAAGTTATGGACCTCGATCCTGTTATTGTTTGCTTTCCACCAAATCGGAAAAGAATAGAAAACTTCCGGAAGTTGGAGTTATGTTTGATTGGAACTTTTTGTTTTTCACAACATCAGTAAAGAATGGGATGTGATTGGATAAATCAAAGAAATTTGGCCACATAAAGCTCCTAGTTATTCAGCTTACCAGTATTTTTTTCACTTTCTCTTGTTGTTTTTGTTGCAGAAGCATATGATCCAGTTGATCCCATCGGACATATCACAATCAAATGGGATATCATGAATTGGACTCCTGATGGTTATGTTGTAAGTTATGTTTTCATTTTAAATAGTGAAGTCGTGCATATGTTTCTTTATTCTGTTTCATCAGTTGTATTTAAAATGGTCGACTGTATAGAAAGAAATGCGCAGTGAATAATGTAAAACATGTATTTCTGAAGAATCTGAATTTCAAAGAATTAACTTTAATCTCATATCACAAATTTACATAACTCCAATCTCTTGGAACCTTGCAAGACTATCACCAACCAATTTTATATAGACTTTTATCTATATGAATATTGTACAATCGAAGAAGAGAAATGGGTAACACTTCAATTTACGTGTTTTACCCGAAAAGAAGTACAAAATGACTATCAGACATCATCAAACACTCGAACTTCAAATTTCCCTCCACTAGTGCAACAGTTTGATCCTCACTCTATTAGTTTGACAAAGTCAGCTTTTCTTCTACCAATTATATATTGAGATACTAAAGATATACATGTTATCTCTATTAATGAAGCATCGGGTTGTGACACAACAAATTTGAGACCAGAAGGACATCAACAAGCAAGAAATGAGCTTCATGTTCCTACCAATGATCAAATCCATCTCTCTTCGAACTGCAAATTTCGCTGCATTGCTTCTGTTTGGACTTTCTTGCACTAGCTTCAGTTCTACAGGTTAGCACATTCTTCTTCCTCGTAGATCTGGTATATATGAAAGCATAAATTTCATTAAGGGCCTAAATGCGTCTCATTTTAGTGAATTTTGTTTCCGATTGGAGCAACTATTTTGAGGTTTTGCAGCTTTCCCCATGTATTGCGGAAATTGGCTTATGCTTGAAGTTGATTACCAGAAAGTTCCAATATCATTTTCTATCCAATACTGGCATTTTTCTGGTATTAGAGGATTTTGTGGAAAATATGGACCTCCATCCTGTTCTTGTTTGCTTTCCACCAAATAGGAAAGAGTAGAAATTTGGACTTTTGTTTTTCGCAATGTCAGAGTAAAGAACTGGAAAAAGAAATTTGGTCACATAAGCTCCTAGCTAGTTATTCAGCTTTCCAGTATTTTTCACTTCTTTTTCGTGTTGTTCCATCGCATAAGCATATGATCCGGTTGATCCTAACGGAAATATCACAATCAAATGGGATATCATGAACTGGACTCCTGATGGTTATGTTGTAAGTTATGCTTTCATTTTAAATCATTGATAGCATATGTTTCTTTATTCTGTTTCATCATTTATATTTAAAATGGTTGACTCTAAAGAAAGAAATGCGCAGTGAATAATGGAAACCATGTGGTTCTGAAGAATCTGAATTTCAAAGAATCAACTTTGAGATGCAGGAGCTCCAAGTCAAATCCTCCCAGAAATCATTTTCTGTTTTATTTTACTTGAGAATAATAGGGTAACATATATATCGTAACCAGGCTTCTCTTAAACCAGGCTGTTGTGAAAATTAACAACTTCCAGAAATATCGTAACATTCAAGCACCAGGTTGGTCATTGAGATGGACATGGAGAAAAGAGGAGGTAATATGGAGCATGGTGGGAGAAAAACCAAAGGAAAAAGGAGATTGTTCAAGATTCAAAGGAAGTAACCCGCGATCTTGTGAAAAGAACCCAACAATAGTTGATGCAATGCCATCAACTCCTTACAACCAGCAAATTGCTAATTGCTGCAAAGGGGGAGTACTTGGTTCATTGGTGCAGGATCCAGCCAATTCTGTAGCTGCTTTTCAGCTTACTGTTGGTAGAGCAGAAACAACTAATCGAACGGTCAGGCTTCCTAAGGACTTCACCCTGAGTGCACCAGGGCCTAACTATAGTTGTGGCCGTGCTACAATTGTTAAGCCGACTAGATTTTTTACCCCAGATTTAAGGAGAATGACTACAACTTTCAGTTAGTAAAAAAGCTTTCTAAATTATGTCTTTTGATACCAGTACTAATTCGAGTCTAATGTGATTTTTTCAGTAGAGTTTTTCGGTTAACCTTAGACCTTGTTTGTGATAGTGACATGGAACGTTACATGTACATGCTCACAATATGCGGTTCAGCAGGTTCCCACCTGTTGCGTATCACTATCTTCTTTCTACAAAAACACAACTATTCCCTGCAGTACATGTTCATGTAGCTGCCAAAACAACAGCAACAAATGTGTAGAGTGAGTGAACTTCTTCAACTAGAAACATGATTTGAAGATGAAATGTAAGGTTGAATTTGCTTTGTATTTTTGAATTTGTAGGCTGCATTCGTCTTCAGTTGTCCCGGTTTCAGACAAGAGCTATGTACCTGTTGTTCAATGTACAAGCCATATGTGCCCCATTCAAATTAGTTGGCAGGTTACAAAAGACCACAAGCAGTATTGGCTAGTGAAGCTCAAAATTACAAACTTCAATTACAAGATGAACTATTTAGATTGGAACTTAGTTATCCAGCACCCAAATTTTGACAATTTGACCCGGATTTTACGATTTAACTACAAGTCCTTGACTCCTTATGCAGGAATAAGTATGTTAATCCCCATGCCACTTATTGGTTTCTGTTGTTTGTCGATTATAACTTGCTATTTAGCTTCTGATGTTCTGTTTCGTTGCAGATGATACTGCAATGCTATGGGGAGTTAAGTTCTACAACAATATACTGATGCAAGCTGGGCCTCTTGGTACCGTCGAGTCGGAACTCATTTTCCAGAAGCATGGTATAAATTCTAATTTATCAAAGGATTGGGCATTCCCTCAAAGGGTCTATTTCAATGGCGATAACTGTATAATGCCAAGTGCTGATGCATACCTAGTGTTGCCAAAGTAGTATAACTATCACCGTTTTTATTCACTTACGCTCTTGCTTGAACTATTTGACACAGAGGTTGTGGTTTTCAGATTATTCGTTCATCATATATTTTTTCTGAACTGCATGTGTTGACAACTTCAACTGCTATACTTTATGAAGGAAAATTCTACAATGTGTTAATTAATGCATGACATGCATCAAATTAATACGATATTGTGAAGAGAACCAAATAGATACTTGGGCATTTATATGAAAACATGAAACATGCATTGATGCACGATGAAACATGTTGAAGAGTCGCTGCATCAAGTTTCAAACTATGGTGTCGAAGAAAGAGATAGGAGAACAGATCGAAGACAGAAGATCTGGAGCAGAACAATTTGGGAGAAGATGAAGCTAGTGGACATGTGACCTTGGTGTTAGGAAAGTGACACTGATTTGAACTGAAATAGGCATAAATATGAGATTAACTTGAGAGAATCATCACAAGGCAGAAACCACTATAAGAGTGAAGAATCACCACAAAGGTGAGGAAAAACAAGTGCTCTCAAAACAGTAGGAATTTTCTACTCATATAATTCTCATTCATCAAAGAGTGAGGTTAATGGGCGAATGGGAGATCAGTGAGGTACCATAGCTTTACCCATTCCTCTATAGGCATTGCCTTACTTCCTCATTCTTAATTTTCTTTGACTCGGGCAAACCCAACAAGCGCAACAAGTATTAGTGTTATAAGTTGATATACCAGACTTCCTGTACATAAATTTATAAACGTTGCGGCAAAGAAATGATCAACACAAATAACATAATCAAAGTTTTACTCGATCTTCCCTGCCTTGCCGATTTCTGTCGAGAAATTGCCTTTTTGGAATTTGGTCTATTGTAGGTACAGAAAAAGTACTATCAGACATGGTCAAACTTCAAACTTCCTTCCATACCAGTGCAAGAGCTAGAGCACGCGTAGGCCAAAGCTTGTTCCTCACTCTTTTAGTTTGACATAGTCAATTTTCTCCCACTATTTATATACTGAGATCTCTATGATCTCTCTTTTAAAGAAGCTTCGGGTTGTGTCTTGTGTCACAAGAAATAATTGAGACCAAGGACCTCAAGAATCAAGATTGGAGCTTCCTGTTACTACCAAGTACCAATGATTAAATCCATCTACCATTCAACAAGCTTCACTTTATTGCTTCTATTTGGACTTTCTTGCTGTAGCTTCACTCCAACAGGTTATCTCATTCTTCTTCCTTAGTTCATTTCGATCCTAAAGCATGAATGTTGTTATGGCCTAATTGCATGCTTCACAATTTTAGTGAATTTTGATTCTTGATTGGAGAGATATATGGTTATGAGATTTGGCAAGTCTTGTGTAAGTAGTGTGGAAATGAGTTTTCCTTGAATAACAAGATGTTCCATCTTTTTCGACTGCCATTATTGGCAGTTTCGGACATATATATGGATTTTGGTGGAAAGTAGGCCGGGGTATAAGCTTCTAGTTCTTGTTTAATTTTCACCGACTGCTGAAATGAAATAGAGTAAAAACTTTTGAATATCCATGTTCTGATTCAGATTTTAGTCATTCTTATCAAATTGTGAGATCACAAGTTAGAGACGAAAATTCTTATCATATTGGTTTGCTCCTTTTTCTATATATGCAGAAGCATATGATGCACTTGATCCCACCACAAATATCACGATCAGATGGGACGTCATTACCTGGACTCCTGATGGTTATATTGTAAGTATTATTTCAATCTTAAACCACTGAGATGGTGAAGATTTGCAACGGTTGCCTGAGTTCTAGTAATCAAATAGTTGACGAAGAAAGAAATATATGCGCAGTTAATAATCGATGTGGTTCTGAAATCTGTACTTCAAATGTTCAACTGTGAGCTGCTGCAGATCACTTTCATTTTTCTTTCCACCTAATTAGCTAATAATTATAAGGGTAAGGGTGTGAGTATGACAAGTATTTCATTCTCTTTGAAAAAATAGGCCCTTGTTACAATTAACAACCTCCAAAAATATCGTCACATTCAAGCACCAGGCTGGTAACTGGGATGGACATGGGCAGAGGAGGAGTTTATATGGAGCATGGTTGGAGGAAAAGCCACAGAGAAGGGAAATTGTTCAAGATTCAATGGAACTTCACCACATTCGTGTCAAAAGACCCCATCGATTGTCGATTTAATGCCTTCATCTCCTTACAACATGCATATTAAAAAATGCTGCCGAGGGGGAGTGTTGGGTTCTTTGCTGCACGATCCAGCCAACTCTGAAGCTGCTTTTCAGCTTTCCATTGGTGAAGCAGGAACCAATAACAAAACAGTCAGGCTTCCAAAGAACTTCACCATGAGTGCACCGGGGAATGGCTATACTTGTGGCTCGGCAAGAATCGTTAAGCCGACTAAATTTATCACGGCAAAGAGATTCACTCAAGCTTTCAGTAAGTTGTAAAATGTTATAAATATGTTTCAGTATTAATTAGAGTCTAGTGACCATTAATTTGAATAGAGAATATTTGGCTTAACCTCAACCTTTGCTGGTTACGGTGACATGGAACGTTACATGTACGTATTCACAATTCTTGGCTCAGAAGGTTCCCAACTGTTGTGTCTCACTATCTTCCTTCTACAATAACACAAGCGTTCCTTGCAATACATGTTCATGTGGCTGCAAAAACAACACCAGCAAATGCGTAGAGTGAGTGAACTTCATCAACTAGAAACATGATTTAAAGTTGAAATACATCTCATACTTTTGTGTTTTTGAATTTGCAGGCCGCATTCATCTTCAGTTGTCCCGGCCTCAGACATGAGCTATGTACCTCTTGTTCAATGTACGAGCCATATGTGTCCCATCCAAATTAGTTGGCAGGTTACAGAAAACCACAAGTATTATTGGCTAGTGAAACTCAAAATTACAAACTTCAATTACAGGATGAACTATTCAGATTGGAACTTGGTCATCCAGCACCCAAACTTTGACAAACTGACCCGCCAGATTTTTCGAATTAACTACAAGTCATTGACTCCTTATGCAGGAATAAGTATGTTCATCCCCACATATTGGTTTCTGTTGTTTTTCTTTGTCAATTATAAACATATGAGTTTTGATGTTTTGTTTAGTTACAGATGATACTGCAATGCTATGGGGACTCAAGTTCTACAACAATATATTGATGCAAGCTGGGCCTCTTGGTACTGTCGAATCTGAACTCCTTTTCCAGAAGCATGGTACCAATTCTAATTCATCGATGGGTTGGGCGTTCCCTCGAAGGGTCTATTTCAATGGTGATAACTGTTACATGCCACCCCCTGATGCATACCCAGTGCTGCCGAATTAGTATAACTATGACTTCTCTGTCAAGCGTTTTTATGGATTAATTACAAATGATGTTTTGATCAACTGAAATATAAGAACAGATGAGAAACACAGCAAACTTTTGGACTTAATTTTCAGATTTCAAAATTGTTTTTTCGCAACAAAGTTAACTATATAGTCAAGGAGTTTAAACAACTATCTAACCTTCTTGTGGGCTGCGGCTGAAAAGAAAAGAGCCGATTGACTAGATTATAATAGTACTTTACCCCAAAAAAAAAAATCTAGCCAATCTTGAGTGCAAAAAGAGTAAAGCAAGTGACCGCACAGTCACAGCAACTTGAGCTTTCCTAGTTGAAGCAGGAAAGCTAAATTCAAGATAACCGGTATGTAAAAGGATGGCATTTTCAGTGTGTGTTTAATCACCATGCCATCCAGACTAGTAGCTGAAATAATTAGGAAAACGAAAAAAAAAACCCAAGGCATCTGAAAAAAAAGAGGAAGCAGACTGGTTCATAGAAGATATAACAATGGAGTATTATCAGACAAAGATGCGAATATGTAGCTCGATCACCGTAGAGCTTTTCTATGTGCTTTTCCACAATCGAGACCCTTGCAAGCATGCAAAAACTACCACCAGATTACATTTTCTACATGCATGCTATTCCACTGAACAGTTTCTTTGAAGAATTGAAACAGAACAAAATCCTACTTGATTAGCAGTGTACTAGTATTGAATGATGGACATAAACCTCCCTACTTCCAAAATCAATCTATAAGGCGCATCTCTTTGTTAGTAGTATTGAATGATGGACATAGTCGACAATCATCTCAAAGCACAAAGGCATGTACATATATATGCAACACACATGAATGCTTAGACTCACCGACTACCTCTAACGTACAGTAAGAGACTGAGACTTTGACAGTTTTTCATGAGCTAAGCAAGAAACAACTCATGAAGGTTTCCTAGATGAAATTATGGCTCATGCTTTCTGCAGACAATAAGGGTAGCTAGAAAGCTCTCTACGAAGAGGCATTCACAATAGGGTCAGCTCGTTAGGATTCCAAGACAACAAAATCACTCATATACACAAATATGAGCAAGTATATGAATGCAAGAATCACCTGATAGTGATATGCCGAGGACAGTAGCACTTGAGTCTTTGAAAACATCCATATTTATGAAGTCCCAAGAGATGAACAAATCCTAAAATTTTAGGCCTTCATTATGAACGGTCTAAAACCGCCAAAGGATCAGCTTCAAGTGCTTCAAATCAACAACAACAACAACAACAACAACAAAAAAAGGCTGATAATGCCAACTCTTGGTGAAGAAACAAGTATTGAGGGGATAAAATGTCTTGCAGAACATTAAAATTAGTAATCGAGTCTTTCAGGTTAATGTAGTACAATACGTACTGATACTATACATCTTTGTTTCTTGCTTGAAGCTCTTGACAGTCGACTCAACTCGGTACCCAAAAGCTTAGTTAAACCTAATATCAAAGTCTTTTTTCTTTCTTTTTTTTAGAAGAAACCTAATATCAAAGTTAGATTTTGCAGTGTATCCAAAAAAATAAGTCAGATTTGCAGTCATTAGACTCATTACCAAAAATTTAGATTCGGAGTCCAGCTTGTTTTGGGCCGAAGGTTAAAAGTCTAAAAAAGAAAAGAGTTGGGAAAAGGTTAGAAGAAAGGGGCATTCCGAGAATTGAACTCGGGACCTCTCGCACCCTAAGCGAGAATCATACCACTAGACCAAATGCCCATGTTGCTGTCAATTTGCTGTGCAACTCCTAGTATTGAATTATACTCGAGCTGTTCTTACATCTGGCTTTTGATAACCAACCTAAGAGCATACTTGATTCAAATTTACAAGAAAATTAGAAATAACTAGACGTAGTATGGATTAGTACTTGTATAATATATGAAAAATGTCATTCGAGTAATAATGTAATATAACATTCCACCCCTCTATATATAGTTATATACACGCACACAGTGGCGTAGCCAGACATCTCACTTAGAAGGGTCAAATTTGATGAACTAGAAAATTAAATTATTTTCAGTCACTCTTTAGCAACAACACAATTTTGCTTAAAAGAATGACGCAAACTTAATTTCAACAATATTTTTGTTGTTCTAGGATATTCTCTATGTCTGCCTTGGCCTTATGCCAATAGGATATGTAGTTAGACTAGATCTATGTATTCATATCCTTACCATATTGGTATTGTGTAATTCCCTATATAAAGGGCTCCTATCAATGAATAAGATGATGATTCTCTTGCTATCTCTTTGTCTCTACACTTTATCCTTCATCACGTTATCATGCACTTTGTTCTAACCCTAGAGCCAATAGCCCACCAATTTTTTTCTAAACCCTAAAAACTAAAACCCTAAAATCGGGCAGCCTTGTTTTTCCCGATTTCCGACCAAAATTCCGACTGCCCTCCGCCGGAATTTTAACTCCCCAGAAAGCTCTCTCCGCCCCGGATCCAACGCCGCCGGTCTCACCCTGAGAACCGGCCGGAAAGTCTCCGAACCGGCCACCGGAAGATTCCAGACCGCCGCCACTACCGACCACCGGTTCACCACCTTCCCTTGCTCCGATCAACCTGAAATTTTGACAGCAGCTTCCCCATCCAGAGCTGCTCCTCCTGTCAAATTTTCAGCCCCAAATTCGAAGTATAAGTAGGCGAAACGTTATTTCTCCTCTCGGCAGCCTCTAGAAAGGTATGTTTTTTGAAACCTTAAACTTTTCCAAGTTCAATAACTCGG
>NW_004443445.1:28249-30374 GCF_000184155.1 Fragaria vesca subsp. vesca
CGGCGGCGCCGCCGGCGGCTCCGCCGGCCAGCGGCGGCCGGCGACCAACTCCGGCAACCTGCAAATGCCACCCAAATTTTAACAGAATCTTCCTCTCAATCTCCTCTACAACTTTCATGACCAACACAAACTCCAATTCTAAGCCTAACCATGTCAATCGAACACAAACAACCATAAATCCCTAAAACTTTCAATTATACAAACCACCCTAACGAAATCGAATTAAGCCGAAACCTTTTGAGGGATTACTCACCTAGATGAGGGCTACAAGTTGAGCCAAAAATCACGACCTATGGTGGCCGGAGGACGGAGCTCCGGCGAAGACACAGTCGGCGGTTCCGGCGGCTTTTTCTCCTCTCCGGCGGGTTAGAGGCTCGGGGGCTAGGCCGGGGAGGGAGAGGAGGTGACGGGGGTCCGATCTGGGCTGGAGCGGCGGCAGCTGGTGGCCGGACGGCGGCGGGAGGACGGCCGGAAGTCTGCTGGGTGTAGAGAGAAAAAACTCGGGTGGGAAGAGAAGAAAAATCGGGAGGAAGAGAGAGAGAAAGGAAGAAGAAATGGGTTGGGCTCAGCCCAGCCGACCCAACTCTCCTTTTAATCCAAAATTCAACACCCCGAAAAATAATACCCGAATAAAAATTACCTTTTACTAGCTAAAATTTACTATTTTTACCGTCGTCGTATTTCTTCATACGAATTATCCTCCGCACATAATCGTCCCCGAAACCCCTCTAGGGACCAATTAAACTATTTACTCAATGACGGAGACGGTAAAATTCTTATTATAATCACGCTAGTAAATAAGGTAAAAATATAAGGGTCGGGATGTGACAGCTCTAGCTACCCATGACTTTGATATCATCGGCTAGACATTGATTTTCGTTCCAAGTTATATGTACTAAGGCGTTGTATCGACGTCCTTTGTCTATTTGAGACCTCGATGTACTCACATTAGCAATAATGAATGCCTTGAGAATTTTTCGAAGTGAAACTATTCTCCTCTTATGGTTCATATTGATTTACAATCAAGATGTACACTTACATCGTCCTTAGAAACATGGCATATTGTGCCGATTTTGGTCCCTTCCTTTGAAGGTGACTCATGGCACTGCATCCTCAAGGAGGATCGTCCACGTGTTTCCGGTTAAGTCTTCTACCCTATAGTGGATTTTTCATCATCAATTGTTCAACTAGGCTCATCCAAGCTCAGTGATGTCTTAGAATTATCTAAAATTAAGGAGATAGTGGTTTTAAGTGTGCCTCGCACTACCGACCCTCCACGGACATGCCTGGTCATACTGACTTGGAGTTACCGAAAGCTTTTGATTTTGGATCCCCCTACGCTATTAAACCAATTGCCGTCTTGCAAAAGACGTTGAAAACTTATCAAAGCTGGAAAATTATCATCATAATCGGATCCTCTAGGTCCTCTGAGTTAGTTTATGTTCATGAGGGAGCTTTTGCTAACTAGTCATGGAGTTTACGACCTTAGAACGATCGAAAGGACTTGGTTTTGATCAGACACACGTCACTTTTGGCTAAGGCGAAAGCCTACACGCCACCTGCAAGCTTCACAGCTTCGCACATGCCAAATCTGCGAAAAACAGCAATCTATCCCTTCTGGACAATCAACTTCGTTTGAGCTTTGTGAACAGCTCCGGACGAACCAGACAGTGAGCTTTATATCATTGGAAAGCTCTAGGAGTCTAGTTTTCAGAACTTTTCACGGTTCGTTCATATCTATTTTAACGAAGACGTTATGGCTGTTTTAGTGCGCAAAGGTCATTCTGCGCGGAAATTTTTATGCACTCTCGGGATTGCAACTTTTCGTAGCTTCTTTCAATCCTTCTAAATGGTTCAAGTAGAACTATTTACTCGCCTATCTACTCCTTGTAGTTATGTCTCATAGAGACATTGAGTGCTTCGCAGATAGTGGAACTATCCACAACATTCTAAGGAACCATGTTGAGCTTTAAAGACATTCATGCTAATGGTTTTCATTTGAAAACACATTGTGAGAATGAACAAGAATTCTTTTGTGTATACCTCCTCATGAATGTGAACTGAAGCGCATCTTGGAGAAATTCATGAGTCAATCTAGTGAACTATATGTCACTACGATTCGAAT
>NW_004443445.1:30811-32486 GCF_000184155.1 Fragaria vesca subsp. vesca
CAGTGATACTCAAATCCGTCTCATGAAATCTGAATTGTGATTATCGTTGGGGGACGCCTCAATGTCAAATCCAATCCATATAGAGATCTCTACAAGTATTACACTAGTGTACATGAGGACGTGAGATAATGAGTCTACTATCGAACCACCCTTCGTTGATGGATATCAACTTAGTTGATTGGCCTAATGGAAAGATGCGATCCAGCATTAACAAAGAGATAGGTCCTTGGGCAGGTGATGCCGACACCGCAAGCTAAACCCTATCAACTATGCCTTTGTTAGATAGCGTAGTGAGAGTAAGAGCTTAGACTCACCTTATGGCGCAAGGTCTTTCACTAACACGCACTGAGATCAACTACGATGAGATATGCTCTCGTAGTGGATGTCATTGAACTCCACTACTTTGTTAGTTTGGTAGTTTCCGAATAACTGAACAAGCAGCCTATGAATGTGGTCATAATAACATCTCTATGGGATCAGAGATATACATGAAGATCTTAAACGGACTTCATACATCCGAATTAAGTGGCTCCAAACCACAGGAGCATGCGTTTGCTAAATGTATTGAAACGCACATGGACTCTACTTGATTTGGAAGGGATATGGTGAATTATACCTTTGCGTGTTCATTTCGGATTTACATGGACTCTTGATGGATCAAGAGATGCCAGTATGTATCAACATCCGAAGAAAAAGATCTTGGGAAGACATGGTCTCGATAAGGCACTCGATGATTGTATTGATGATGATTTTCCATCAATCGGCTTAGGCGCTCTATAACTAGTGAGGCCTACATATACTCCCATGATTAGTCAAGGTCTTTGCTCTAAAGAGAGATCTGTTGTTTTGTCTAAAGCAAGATGACAAATATGTGTTAAGAGATGGAGTTCCCATCTAAGTACAATTAGACGCATCAATGTACTCAACACAATACGAAAGACTTGACATCTCTATCGCTATGAAAAGTTATAAAGCTAAGTGTAGCTATGCGCCCACGCAACGCCAATATAATGGCAGTAACTCCTTTTTCAATACTTAATTGTATGAAAGGTTGAGGCTTATTCTATCCCTACATAAAAAAGACACATCAAAAGCGAAATCAGAATCTGCCAAGTTTTGTAGGTCAACTTCCACGGGACCTATAGGAAATCTCACTCACTAGAAAATGGTGAAATTGGTACCATTGAAAAGGTCTATGTGTCTACTTTCCAGAGACACCAACCATTTGATCATACCTATCATATTGAGTGAGTTATGGCCGTTTTCGTAAAGAATGACGAATTTGTCCGAGAATCTGATATTGGCAAAACAGTCAACTTCGACGGGATCTTGTGAACAGCTCCTGATGAACCAGAATGTGTGTGTAACTACATATCCAAAACCGTTTACGGTTCGTTCATATGTATTTCCTAGAGGAAGTTACGACTGTTCTAGTAATTGAAGGTCATGCTGCGCGGAAACCTGATTTCCTGCACGAACTTATGTTTTGAGTTCACAAGCGACCTTCTCCTCAAGATCTAAGTGTAAAAGATCATTTGAGGACAATATGGCATGATTTAGTTAATCATTGCCCAATGTCACATTTGAAGACATGTTAAAAAGCATTGACATGCTAAGTTGTTGAAACTTCCGTGATTAGTAAGAATCAGGAAGAGCCCTATGATTGATGTAAAGA
>NW_004443445.1:32836-40552 GCF_000184155.1 Fragaria vesca subsp. vesca
AGAGATAATTAATGCATGTTGATGTATGGTATAAACATTAATGTGTTGTTTCATTTAGTAAGATAAAATACCCTCAACACTATTTGTATTAATTGGATTAAGTATTTGAATAGTATAAATTTTTATTTCATTCCATTATTGTTGAAGAATATTTAAGACTAATTAAGAATTTATTAGAGAAGAATGGTCAATTTATGTTTTATTTCCACTAATATCCAATACAAATGAAGACTAATTACTCTTTTTGAAAATTTGAGAGGGTTCAATTGAACCCTTTGCCCCCGAGGAATTATTCGTTGTACCCGGAACATATCTGAGGTGGTGTACCCAGCCAATAAGCCTACGACATATGTGTTTTTTTAACACATCATTCACCTCAGTTAACGTTGGTGGAAACGGTGTTATTGGTCTGCCGAGATTCATATTAGAATCTGGAAAAACGCATTCGTCCATTGATATTATGATTAAGAAACAACAAGAATGAAGGCCACTGTTTTTTGCGTTCATCTTCAGCACCATATATACAAGCAAGATCAATCATTCCACAGCCCCAAACTCTCATATCTTTCGAGGTCAAAATAATATACCCAGAATGTAGGAAGTTGTTCTTACTCAGTTTCAATCAAGACCGGCTGTTGTTTTCTTCACCATGATATACTCGAAATCAGATCAGTATTTCATTTGGTGAAACGATTTCCATCAACCATCCTATATTCGTTCACTCTCACAGTCTCACAATCAAACCAATTCAAGCTTCTGTGTTTGGTTTACAGATATCTGAGAGGAGAGAGAAAGTAGATCTGAGTTTCCCTCTCTCCTCCACCGTCAACTTCTGAGCACCACCGTGACCCACCTCCAACACTACTAGACTCACTGACTTCCGACGAGTCTATTCCTCCCTTCGTGGTCTTCTGACGATATAAAAAACCAACTCACGCGCCGCCGATGTACATGTACCCAGAATTTTCTCTGGACACCCAAACCTTCTTCCCCGCATATGTGAATTGGAATATATGTAATCAAATCCAAAAAGAAAAGGGAAAGCTCTCTTCTATGTGATGGGATCTAAATTGATTCTTCACCCATAGAGATTAGCTTTCTGTTCTTTACGTTTTCATGTGAAGAAGAAGACGATAGAGCTTTCAGCCTTGAAGAATTATACATGTTGACGGAGCTAAACAGATCAACAATCCACGTAACTATTATTTAAAATGTTGTAAACGTGTCCTAAACTTATTGGCTGGGTACACCATCTCAGATATGTTCCGGGTACAACTAATAATTCCTCCTTTGCCCCCTAGCTAGCTACGCCATTGCACGCACACACTTTTGCTATTTTGGAATAATTCAACTCATGTCACACCCCCGTCCTAGATACAATGAGAAACGATGATGTGACATTAATTCAAACATTCTTATTTCCCTGTATATATATATAAACATTTTAGCTTCTTCATGATCGATCTTGTATTACATGAACATTTCAACTCTTGTATATTCAAACTTTCAAACACTGACTTCCAATCAGTCTTCACAATTGGTAAGAGCTTAATCACAAAATTATATTCTTTTAGAGGTCTTGCCTCTCTTGAAGGAGTTGCCTGCACATAATAAACAATATGTTTAAGACTTGATTAGTGTACATAGAAAAGTAATTGACTGTTGTTTATGGAGCCACAAAGTTGAAAGTCCATACTTTTCAAGTGCTAACTTCCCCAAGTAAACCCAAATCCACAAAACCCAGTCCAATATTGATGGCTGGGCTATAGACTGTATGGAATTGGCAACCCTTAAATGGTAGTCAAGGTCACATAACCTTGTGTCACTAATAATATATATCGATCATACACTATGATCATACTTTCCATTCTTTTATGATATTGTATTTCCGATTAAGACATTTATGTTACTTGTGAATTATCCATTTCCATTATTAGTTGATGTGTTTCTCATTTTAAATCATATTATTTCATAATCGGATAGTGATCGATTATTACGGGAAAAAAAAAACGATCAATAAAAGAAAAAAAGTAATACATGCATGCATGTATCACAAGTGATCGGTCTATGTGATCCAATGGCAACTCTAATCCCTACCTACTATGATCAACTGCTCATAATATATATATAATTGTACCTAAAGTCTGTAGTTACATGCATATTTCCAGAAGGACCAAAGTCTGATGACTTTCTACTTCTAGTAGAACTCCAATTATTTCATTAGATAAAATGTTAAATGTGCAAAATATGCCACTAGCTATCAAATGTGTTCTTTTTCTTATTGTTTTCATATATAACTAACTTTGCAAAGAATACTTAGACAAGAAGTAATTTATAGTCTATTGTTATTGAGAAGTCATCTGGTGAAAGACTTTCAGAAAACTGAGAAAATAAGATACACTTCGGAATAAGAATGTTCGATCAAAGTATAGAATGGTCCTGTGATAACTATATTGTCAATTGTGATGCAAAGTATGCGACGGCCAAAATTGGTTAAGAGAAAACAATATACCTGCATATGTAATTGAAAAAAGGGAATGCCAACGCAGAGAATCGAATATTTTGAAAGAGAATACTGTCCAATCGATATATTTCATGGTTGATTTCCATTCTCAATCAATCTATCAATTTCATGGTCGAAATTGTTCAATTCTTACGTCCTGAAAAATAAGTTTACGACATACAACCCAATACCGTAGACATCGCCGTCGTTTATATATATTTAGTCTTTCTATGTATGCTTGAATGGATACCAATTACCAAGTTGGTCTTTCTCTAGCTTGTAATGTAGAAGTTTCTTGTAGGACTGGACAATCAAACCAAGCATTCCAGAAATGAATTGCAACGAACCGTAGTTGATACAATAAAACAAAAACTGCAAACTATATATGAAAGTACGTACGTAGCTGGGGAAGGGTCTATGTGAATGTGATCGATAAGTATCGACAGAATATTTTGATGCAGAATATATAAGCTGACCGAGTACTCGTACTCTTATTAGAAATGAGGAATGACGACCTGCAGATTATTAGGGAGATATTAAGAATCTTATTGGGTGCTGAGACTCGTGCATGGAAGTCAGAGAACGCTACGAAGGTTCAAAGCTAGAGATGCGTAATGGAAAACTAACAGAAAGCTGGTGATTCAGAGATATGCACGAGACACGTCGTAGATATAATTAATAATAAGATCTATCAGTTTCATGGCACTTTTTGACATATATAAACTGCATGCCCCAAAATTCAAAACAAATTTTGCAATGGGGATACGATGACTTATATATGGAGGTCACAATCAAGGCAAAAGGCCAAAGAGAGAGATGATGAGGGAACATAGAGATGGACGGTACTCTATATATATATATAGCATACATCAAACAGTGAATCGTCTGATCGTCTTGAATTTTAACTTGTTAAACGATCGGACGGTTCACATTATACACATATGTATAAGTATAACAGCCAAACCCACTATATGCAATATAAACTGTATACAGCTAATATACAAGCTCATCATCTGATATCGCAATATTAGAGCAAGAGGCATGACAAATTATATATAGATCGAAGTGCTATTCTCTTGTCGGTGCAAGGAAATTTGATTTCGAGAAGGCACATGAATTGACTTGTGGAGTTCTTAAAGTCTTTGTGTAAGCCAAATTTAAGTCCCCATCTCCTTAATATATAAGTTAATTACATGATGATAACATTCAATAAGTCTCGATCTCCTTTACGGCTAGTGCGCACTTACAAAGAAGCAAGCAGCTTTTTCTTCTTCATCATCGTATCCACATATGGCAACCATTTTTCTTTTTACTGAAAGAGCTAGGGCGGTTGGTTGTGCTTAAGTCTTGATTATTAATGAAATAATATAATACATTTGCGGGGAGAAGGAAGGAAGAGGGCATTTATGGATGGAATCAAATATGGTAGAATAAGCTAAACCTCTCTTAATATCTTTTTGAACAAGTATTAATTGTTATGTGCATAGAGAAAAAATCGAAATGAAAACCTTATATATTGATAAAGTAAGGAGCTCGCCGCCTAGGCAAAACACACAAGAAATGAGAGATATATAGTTTTGTATAGTTGTTTTATTATTTCATTTCAGCAATTAGTTTTACATAACTGCTCAAATAAGAGATTGATAGTTCTTTAGAGACGGTATAGTCCAGAAAACGTAACAAAATTTTTTGACGGTCAACTGGCGGAATGGACAAAACCGTCGACAAATGAAAGATTAGGAATGTACCAATTAAATTTGAAAACTGAGGGACAAAAATGTTTTTAGGGGTAAAATATAAGGTGTCACAAGTATTTAATGTTAATTTTACAAGTCACTGAAATTTACTTGTTTTTCACAAATCTCTTAAATTGTATCTTTTTCGAGTAAAATGTTATCAATTATCATTGGTAGCAGAACTTAGGCCAGCAATAGTACAATGCATCGTCCATAACTATGAGTACCATTACAGTTGGTCAATTTGGCTCACTTATTAAGCCTATAACACTCAGAAGCTTATTTGAAAACATGTGGATAGCAACTTTTGCTGTAAGACGCTCATTTGTGGTACTTGAACGACACCATCATTAAAGTATTGTCTTTCTTCACTCGATAACATAACGTTTGCTGGTGAACGTAAAAAAGCCTCTGGCTTGAACTTCTACAAGACGCCACATAGAGTGCACGGGGCTCCCGAATACATCAAACGTCACTGCCCTGGCGGTGTTAATAAGTCGTCCGACTAGGTAGAACCGAGGAGCCATGAATCCTTTTTCCAAGCATCTGAGATCGCCTAGATCAACAGGTTCTTCCTGATGTGAGAAAGAGAGCTTGGAGATTAATCTCGTTGTTAGAGAAGCAGTGGATGACGCCATGGTTGCTATGGATGGTGGAGCGACGCTTCACAACAGAAACCCTAACCCTAACAAGAGAGAGAGAGAGAGAGAGAGAGAGAGAGAGCTAGTTTTTAAGCCGCGGTACCGGAATGTTTTTCTGAATTTATCAAATATGATTGGGATTCGTCTCTTAATGATATATATTGACTAAACGAAAAATCATATACGTGTTGAAGCGGTCAACATGTGTAGATGCCCATCATACTAATTGATCTCCAACTGCCAAGGCTTCTTGTAGTAAAAAGCCAGAGAGGGAAAGGGTGGGGTTCCCAAATAAATGGAGCTAACCCTGTCCTATCCACCCCTTTGGATGTTTCTTCCCCAGATGAGCCAAAAGAAAATTAATTAAATTTTTACACATACCGTGTCAAACTGTGTATATAATGGGATGAGACCTTCACAAGTTGCAAGTTGCAAGTTGCAAGTTGCTTGGACTCAAATAATCCACCCCCCCCCCCCCCCCACCAAAGTGACTGCAGCTAGCTAGCATAGAAGATTTGAACATTCCCATCTTCTTCTTCAGTCCTTTTCTTCTTTAATTTGGTCCTAGTCGCCTTAATTTCGAGCTAGCTAGCTATTTAAACATATCCATCCTTTCTCTCTGGTTCTTAATTATCACTTCATCAATTGGTTCCTCCATTGATGCTGATCATCGATTTCTTGCCAAGAAAGCTTCACCAATATGGCTTCCGAAGGAACAAGTCGCTCTCTGCAAGACACACCCACTTGGGCTCTGGCAACAGTTTGCTTCGTCTTCATCTTTCTCTCTATTTTCATAGAGCACTTGATCCATCTCCTTTCCCAAGTACGTCTTCAATTTTTGAAGAAATAGTCATGACGGGTTTCTGAAAATGATTAATTAGGACACCCATTTATTAATTTTGGTCATGAATCTTTTGCAGTTTCTCAAACGACATAGAAAGACTGCATTGTTCGAGGCCGTAGAGAAGCTCAAATCAGGTACTCGATCGAGATCAAACCCATGACCTATCCTAATTCTAACCATTGAGGCTTAATTAACTCATTTCTCATACAATTTAAAAGATAATTGCAGAATCATTATATAGTTAATTATATACCAATTACGCTGATACAATCTCTGCTGAATCATTGTTGTGTTCTTCTTCTTTTTGGTTGGGTGCAGTGCTTATGCTTCTGGGTTTCATGTCACTAATACTGACAGTAACACAGAGATGGATATCCAAAATTTGCATACCCACGAAAGCTGCAGAAACTATGCTTCCCTGCAGAAAATCAGCATCAACTAAAACTACCAAAGCACTTGGTTTCGATCGCATGTGGAGCACCGGCGCATCTACAGCTTTCGAAGTGATAAACAGAAGGCTAGCGGAAACAGAAGATACTACTAGCACCAGTTCTACCACTTCTTCTGAGGATCAGTGCGAATCCCATGTACACAGATAGATTATGATTTTATTTCATTTGCACACAAAAAAGGGTAATTCTTTGTTTAACTTTATCATGGATTTTGCAGGGGAAGACCTCTTTTATATCCCAAGGAGGACTAAATCAGCTCAACAACTTCATCTTTGTTCTGGCAATTATGCAGATTGTGTATAGTGTTCTTACAATGGCTTTAGGAAGAGCCAAGGTATGTGCATAATTGCTTAGACTCCTCCTTTTTCCCACCACATAGTCTATGGTTGTCTATTCTTAGTAGTAGTCAATTCCATCTTTGATGCTTTAACTGCTTTTTGTTGTGTTGGGATAGTCTTCATGGCTTTCATGCACTCCATAACAGAAAGTTACAAGTAGCCGCCTATAAGGGGGAAAATTGTGAGAGACTATGGTACAAACTCATTCTTTTCAACGGTTAAAACTTTCTCTATTGCTGACATAAACGAAATAGATAGGATGCATGTTTCCTAGTAAATATTTTTTTAATTAAAAGTAAACTTTTAAACAATCAACGACTATCGATCATTTCTCATCGAAAAAACAATTATCAATTATCCCGAAAAATCATGAGGTGTGCACGACTACACGCGACATATTTACTCTTCTGTCACTTCACATATATATACATATATATATATAAAGTCCGGATTAGAGGCGGACGTCCGCACGCCTTTAAAGTGCTAACGTCCCTCCGTTCTCCACCGTCCGGCGCCAACGACGGCGCGCCTCCACCCGAGCGGACATCAGAGGCGTCCTCGATCACTTTCTCTCCCCGGCGAGTCTGCCAAATTCCAGTTTTCTGGCGAGATCAATCTTGTCTAAGTTTTGGGTGGAAGTTGCTGCCCAGACTTTCAAATCGATCTCGCCGGGAAGAGAAAGTGATCGGGGACGCCACTAGTGTCCGCTTGGGTAGAGGCATGTCGTCGTCGGCGCCGGACAGTAGAGAACTGAGGGACGTCCGCATTTTAAGGGCTGTGCGGATATCCTCTTTGGAACGACTCCGTATATATATATATATATATATATATATATATATATACAGAGCCCTTCGAATGTGGGATCCCTTTTTTTGTTCATTTCTAAGGATAGATTATTTGACGAACTTTTCAATCACAAAATCAAATCTCCACCGTTCAGTTCATTGGGCCATATGAGTAGATCATTTCTACAAATTTTCAGAAAATTTGGTGATCGTTAAGCCATCCAAATGAGGAATTTATTTTTAATAATCTTGAATGGTGTAAGTTTGACATAAGTGTTAAGTTTTTTGTTTTAATCTTAGCCATCAAAGTCTATTAAAAAACAGATCTAATGGTGTGGACCTATCCCTAAAAATGACAAAAAATAGGGATCCCTCGTTGGAAGGGCCCTATATATATATATATATATATATATATAA
>NW_004443445.1:40929-77872 GCF_000184155.1 Fragaria vesca subsp. vesca
TATATATATATATATATATATACACAGCCCTTCTCGGCTGCGGACGTCCGCACCAATGGTTTTGGTGTGGATTTCCATTTTTGCACCACTTTTCTATCGAATTTTCTCATCTCCACCGTCTAGTATCTAGATATTATTGTGTAGATCATCTCTACAAAATTTCAGCCAATTTGGTGATCGTTAAGGTCCTCAAAATTGTGTTTTTCTGGTATAAACATGAACCAGACTGAATTCAGTCCGTCCATTTGTTTTTCGAGTTTGAGAGTCTTAACGATTACCAAATTGGCTGAAATTTTACAGAGATGATCTACACAATATTATCTAGATACTAGACGGTGGAGATGAGGAAATTCGATCGAAACGTGGTGCAAAAATGGAAATCCGCACCAAAACTTTGGTGCAGACGTCGATAGCTGAGAAAAATCGTATATATATATATATCCTTTTGTTCTTGCTTATAAGCCCACACCATCAATGCACTCTCTTGACCCTCCCCTCCATATCAAATTATCAACAACCTCTCAACCATAATTGCAGCTGAAGTTATACATTCTTGCTTAAAATAGAAGAAGCCCCTATAAAATTTGAGTTTATATTTCTAGAATTTTGATTTTTTGGGGAACTAATTAAGATTGCATTCCCCACCTTTGACTTCATAGTAAGAGTCGGTGTGACATGGCCTTTTGTCTGCTTCGCTTTCAAGGTTTTACATGGAAAATGTTGCACTTGGGGGGTCAATATGTGCACCAAGATTTGGGCAGTGGAAACATGGGACTTATTATTGCATCAAGATTCTGATCACACATTGTCATATTCCACACTGATATTTCTATTTAACGCAATACAATTTCAAAAGAATTTATATATATATATATATATATCTCAAAAGTAATGTTTACCTATGTATTAATTTTTTTTTTTTTTTTTTTTACTTTGGTTACGTAAGAAGCATGCATGTGGCATGGGAAGCATATTAGGATCACCAGCAAATTGTTTTACTTTAATTAGTTTGTATGATTATTACTTACTTTGTTCCAAATTAATCAATAGATGAAGCGTTGGGAAGCATGGGAAAGAGAAACGCAGACGGTAGAATACCAAGTTGCAAATGGTAAGATTTTTGACATTTGAGCTGAAAAACCACAGGTTCTTCGATCAGCTTCAATAATTAGAAACTAAATCAACCTTCGTTCTCACTTTTGCGTGTAGATCCTAATCGATTCAGGTTTACAAGGCAAACAACATTTGCTCGTAGACACATGAACTCTTGTACAGGAACACCTATTCAACTGTGGATTGTGAGTCGATTTTCTTTTCTTATTGTTGTGTTCTCTACTAGTTTTCTTCTTATGATTACTTACATTTTGAAATGTTATTTATGTGCAGAAATGCTTCTTCAGACAATTCTTCCATTCAGTTGAAAGAGTTGATTATCTCACATTACGCCACGGCTTCATTTCTGTGAGTATTTACACGTACTATGATAAATTTACGAAATTCTCTCATCTAATTCGTCTCATTTTAGCTATTGATAGCAACCAAAACCGGGCGTTTCAATTAAAAACTCTTTTTGTGTCAATTGTAGTATAAAACAAATAAAGGTATCGTTATAAAAGCCGGGGATTGATGGTACCTTTTACAATTTACGTTAATTACAAAACAAGAGAAAACGAAAGATGATAGTAGTATTAGAGATATGGGGTTTTGTGATTATAAACAAAAGAAAACAAATAAACAAAATAAAGCAGAAAAGATCAAATGGATGAGACGTTAGAGACTTGGAAATCCACCACCAAGTATGTTTTAAGACATGTTAACAACCCAAAGCTTCAATCATTAAGTCGCAAATTGGTATCAATCAAGAACAAACCGTGAACGCACTGCGTAAGTCCTTATTACTTCCCTTGAATACTTAAGCAAGATGGACGCACCATTACTAAGCCTTTAGAATAACCGATCAAGGTATATACGCTATCCTATCAACAAATTATTCTAAGCATTAAGATCAATGGAAGTGATTGAACAAGTATGCAAAACTAATGTGGAATGCCTACCTAGCATGCAAGTCTCTCTATTTGGTTTCACCTATTGTCCTATAGGTTTTACTACCTTGAATTAAGCCGTATTAATTGTTTAGGAGATTAAACAACCTAATTCTAGCCCCACTCACAAGTTCATAATGTTCTATGTATGCATCCATGAACATAAACAAGCAAGAGTTATCAATAAACCAAAACCAAATAAACAATTTGAAAGACTCAATAATTTGAAACCAAGGTTCAAAACAATATCTAAAACATTCTTGGGGCTTCAAACCTTGCCCTTAACTAAGAGAATTTAGCCACACATAGCTGTAAAATCACACAAGGAGAATAAAAGATGACAAAGGAAAGATAAACTGTGGATGATGGAGAGATCAATGATGGCTTGACGGCTTTCTTGTGCGAGTCCGCCACTATAGAGGTTCTGATGATGTGAGATCGCTGGCCTCCTCTAATCTTCACGTTCTCTCTGGCTTTCACGTCCTCCTTCTTTTCTGTTGTAATTAGGGTTATGAAACCCTCAAAACTCGTCCATGGGCTTACCAATGTGGTATGGGCCTCAAAATAAAACTTTTGGTCCAAATCAGAAATTACGGCAGACTGACCTTCGGCCACTCAAACGGTTATAATTTCTTCTCCAAAATAGGTATTGATGATCCGTAAAAAGTTCTGGAAAGTAGACTCTTCTAGCTTTCCATTGATATATGTCACATCTCCTGGATCGTTGTGAGCTAATCACAATCTTCTATCGAAGTTGACTGACGATTTCTGGCAGATTTTCTGATTTCTTTCCTTGCACAACGTGAATTCCTTTTCCTTCAAGATTCACCTCTTTCGTCTCTTTTGGGCTCCTCGGCTTTATGTATGACCTAAAAACACAAACTTAGTTAATATGAATATTGTTAAGGAAATTACATAGCTAAATAGGGTCGGAAATACATTATAAACGTAACAATTTATGCTCCTATTAGCTATTATGATTGTTATTGGTTTAGATTAGTCCTCCTCATAATCAAAATCCAAAGGACATATTGCAAAGTGACGACCAACATTTGAGTATATATGTCTTCTTTGAAAAACCTGCAGACTCATTTGTCAACAAACAACGCATTCAATTTCCAGAAGTACATAGAACGGTCGCTGGAGGATGATTTCAGAGAAGTAGTTGGCATAAGGTTATCGATCAATCATATTAATATTTATATTTATCTTTATTAGTGTAAGACCGATTAGAAGTGTTATGTTGTCAGATTGTTAATTAATTAAAACCGTGTAACATGCATTGTGCTAATTGTGTGTTTTTTTCTGCATTAATCGACAGCCCCTTGATGTGGTTTATCGTCGTAATCTTCATTCTCGTGGACGTGCATGGTAATTACTTGATTAAGCACCAATATTTTCTTTATGATCAATTCTTCATTTGTATATATATATCTGCACTGGTTAAATTTAAGTTCTAACTGATGTGTTAAACTTTTGACTTGAATAGGTTGGCAGGTGTATCTCTGGGTATCATTTGTGCCACTAATTGTATGTACTCTTTCTGAGATGGATTTTTAACTTTGGTATACTTGTGGAACTGTTTTACTAATTACAGCTTGGGCTTAATTGGAAGCTAATTAACTAGTTCTATGCATGCTTATAGATTGTGCTGGTTCTCGGAACAAAACTGGAAGTGGTGGTAGCCAGAATGGCTCACCAACTCGGTGACCAGCATAATGTGATCAAAGGAACTCCTCTGGTTCAGCCAAAGGACAGTCACTTCTGGTTCAATAAACCGCGATTCGTCTTGACTCTCGTACATCTCACTCTGTTCATGGTAATTACCTGATCTTGGACTAATTTGGTAACAATGCTTAATTAGTTACTATCAGTTATACATTTGCTATATATGCTCAAACTGACTTGTACACTTGTACATCTATTTTCCAGAATGCGTTTGAACTTGCTTTCTTCATTTGGGTCACGGTACGTATCTCCTTGTTTCAACTTGGATCAATTTGCAAAAATGTTTACTCCTCAACCAGTCTGTTTTATTATAAAATCGACTCATATTTGAATCTGAGTAGTCGTGACTCATGTTTAAAAAAATGAAGTAGTTTATCTGATGAGAGTAAATATTTTTCATCTAGTTTAGCTACCTTTGATTCTATCTGTCTTAAACCTAAACAAAAGTTAACATTCTTCTAATGAAAGCTATATAATTGCCTTCTTCCATTCTCTTCATTTCAGTTGCAGTTTGGGATACACTCTTGCTACCATGAACACATTGAGATTATCATTATAAGAGTGGTCTTAGCGTAAGTTCCAATATTATCCCCCTCCATTTTCTTGAACCATGTATATAGTTATGGTTATAAAATTAACATGCATACATTAGATCAATGAGTCTAATGCTGGTTGATAATGTTCGCTAAAAATCAATGGTGGTAATTTCTGTAGGGTTGTCGTTCAAGTTATGTGCAGTTACATTACTCTTCCCCTCTATGCTCTAGTGACCCAGGTATGAATACATACATCAATTTATATGTATCTAATTTCAGCTACCATCCCTGCATGTTGAAGTCTATATTACCAAAAAAATATAAACTGGCATGGATTGGTGGTACATTGTACTATATGCAGATGGGGTCAAATTTCAAGAGTACCCAAGTGCTTGAAGAGCAAACAACAAAAGTTATGAAGCAGTGGCATGCCGACGTGAAGAAAAAAAGGAAAAAGAATAGGCAAGACAATTCAGGCCACGATTATTCCTCTACTATAGGAAGCAGCAGTAGGAGAACCATGAATTCCCCAGATTTCTCTTCCCATCGCCGGCAACCAACTTTTGCTGCAATGTCCCAGACGGAGATTGTCGAAGATGGTCAAGAAATTGTTGAAGAACATCAAGCAGCAAAGGGTGGCCAAACTGAAATTGAACTAGCTAGTGAGGTACACATAGAAATTTCGGAGGTGAACAGAAGCCAAACGTGAACTAAAAGAATTTTTGATAGATAGAACTAGGTAATCAAAGGAATCATTTCCTAAATACGCTATTCCGATCTCCTTGTATATTTTTTGTTGATGAGCCAAGAGATTATTTGTCTAGATGTTTTGAATGAGAAGGCCAGGCTTTAAGGACAAGGGAACTATCAGCTACCCAGCTAGAGCTTATAGATTAAGCAGTATAGTGCATTTAGCTTCGAACTCTCCTTAATTTGTGCTTCCATACAATCAACAAAGAAAACAGAAATTAAACCGTGGACTAGCAAAAGTAACATGTGAATCCGCATCCAGCTTCATTGATAGAAGAACGAAGGTATACTCCTGGTGATTCTAGGAGAACTACGTACATTCTGCAGATTTATGAATGTTCTTGATCTTGTTGTATGTGTTTATGATGATGTGAATAGATCGTAATCTTTAGTCTATATGATGGTGTGTGTTGTTATATGATTACCATCTAATAGTCACTTGCCCAGATCATTCGTATAGTTATCAAATCAATATTTCCAAACATCCGGAGTATTAAATCCATATATATGTATGCAGGGGCGGAGCCATTATTAGGCCCAAAAGGGTCCTAATCCCTTTTAGAATTTGAAAAGTTTGAAGTTTAGTGTGTAATTTAGTTAATTATCATTAAAAATTGGTTAAATTTTATCATTAAACCCTCTCAAGAATTTCTCATAATCAATCAATTTAAATGACAAATCAATTATATTAAGAAATGTATCTATAGATTGATTGGTTTTTATGGTCTTGACAATCAAATAGGTAAGAAAGTTAATAGGAAATTAAATTACTACTAACAAAATTTACCAAAACAAAATTTGTGAAGTAATAAATGAATAAATTACTACTTTCTTCCCTTGTATATTTTTAATTTTTTACGAGTTAAAAGATGTATATAACAAAATTTTGCTTCATTTAAAAATTTTCTACAAAAGTTTGCTTCATTTGAAGATCTTCATTTGATCATTTTATCCAAGAAAAAAAACATAAAACTTTGAATTAGGTGATGAAGGATAAAGTGTAGAGACAAAAAGATAGCAAGAGAATCATCATCTTATTCATTGATAGAAGCCCTTTATATAGGGAATTACACAATATCAATATGGTAAGAATATGAATATATAGATCTAGTCAAACTACATATCCTATTGGCATAAGGCCAAGGCACACATAACAAATATCTAGAAAGATATAGAATATCCTAGAACACTCCCCCTTGTGCCACGCGCTGATATGCCGATGGTGCTGATTTGTTGTCTCGTTAAAAACCTCGTCAAGTCACAAAAATCCTGTGGGAGAAAAACTGAATCTTTATCGTAGGAAAAAAAGAGTACAACGCACCTTTCACATTTAATAGTGACATGTATATGTATGTGCTAGACTCCCCCTGAAGTTAGCACCTCCCCCTGATCTTTACATCAATCATAGGGCTCTTCCTGATTCTTTCTAATTACGGAAATTTCAATAACTTAGCCTGTCAAGGCTCTTTAACATGTCTTCAAATGTGGCATTGGGCAATAATTAACTAGATCATGCTGTATTGTCCTCAAATATGATCTTTTACACTTAGATCTTGAGGAGAAGGCCGTTTGTGAACTCAAAACATAAGTTCGTGCAGGAAATCAGATTTTCGCGCAGCATGACCTTCAGTTACTAGAACAGCCGTAACTTCCTCTCGGAAATACATATGAACGAACCGTAAACGGTTTTGGAAACTAGACTCATTTAGCTTTCCAACCGTATATTACACATATTCTGGTTCATCAGGAGCTGTTCACAAAGTCCCGTCAAAGTTGACTGACTGTTTTGGCAAAATCAGATTCTCAGACAGATCTGTCCTACTTTACGAAAATGGCCATAACTCACTCAATATGATAGCTATGATCAAATAGTTGGTGTCCCTGGAAAGTAGACACATAGATCTTTCTAAAGGTACCAGTTTCACCATTTTTCAGTGAGTGAGATTTCCTGTAGGTCCTGTGAAACTTGACCGACCTACGAAACTTGGCTGATTCTGATTTCATTTTTTATGTGTCCTTCTTATGTAGGGATAAAATAAGCCTCAACCTTTCATACCATTAAGTATTGAAAAAGGAGTTACTGCCATTACATTGGCGTTGCGTGGGCGCATAGCTACACTTAGCTTTACAATTTTTCATAGCGAATGAGATGTCAAGTCTTTCGTATTATGTTGAGTACATTGATGCGTCTTATTGTACTTAGATGGGAACTTCATCTCTTAACACATATTTGTCATCTTGCTTTAGACAAAATAACGGATCTCTCTTTAGAGCAAAGACCTTGACTAATCATGGGAGTATATGTAGGCCTCACTTTCGTTAGAGCACCTAAGCCGATTGTTGGAAAATCATCATCAATACAGTCATCGAGTGCCTTATCGAGACTATGTCTTCTCAAGATCTTTTTCTTCGGATGTTGATACATATTGGCATCTCTTGATCCATCAAGAGTCCATGTAAATCCGGAATGAACACGCAAAGGCATAATTCCCCATATCCCTTCCAAATCAAGTAGAGTCCAAGTGCGTTTCAATACCTCTAGCAAACTCGTGCTCCTGTGGTCTAGAGCCACTTGATTCAGATGAATGAAGTCCGTTTAAGACCTTCATATATATCTCTGATCCCATAGAGATGTTATTATGACCACATTCATAGGCTGCATGTTCAGTTATTCGGAAACTACCAAACTGACAAAGTAGTGGAGTTTAATGACATCCATTAGGAGAGCATATCTCATCGTAGTCAATCCCAATGCATGTTAGTGAGCGACTTTGAGGCATAAGATGGGTCTAAACTCTTGTTCTCACTACGCTATCTAACAAAGACATAGTTGATAGGGTTTAGCTTGCGGTGTCGGCATCACCTGCCCAAGGACCTATCTTTTTGTTAATGCTGGATCACATCTTTCCATTAGGCTAATCAACTAAGTTGATATCCATCAACGAAGGGTGGTTCGATAGTAGACTCTTTATCCCACGTCCTCATGTACACGAGTGTAATACTTATAGATCATGAGATCTCTATATGGATTGGATTTGACATTGAGGCGTCCTCCAGCGATAATCACAATTCAGACTTCATGAGACAAATTTGAGTATCACTGATCAATAGATCAGGTTGTGCCAAGCTCGCTTTCTTCCTAGTGCGAGAAAATATCGAACCTAAGGGCCTCCTTTTGGGGAGCCACACGGCCATGTGACACCACTTTTGCCACTATATGGCATCACTATATCACCATCCATGGTGATGGTGTCAAGACCAACACACCTTTTGGTCGCACCATGTCCTCTTGATTGGACATCAACCCTTGTAGGCATATTTGGAGCATGTGATCTCGTCACTTTAACACTTTAAGCATTTGGGATCAAGATGAGACTTAGTGGGGACAAACCACGACAATTCACGTCGTTCCATTTGAACACTTGTGTTCTTATCTCCCCCTAACGGCGGGAATATTGTCTTATCAAAGTGACCATCCACAATATAGCGGTGAAAGAGATCGCCTGATAAGGTTTCTACATATGCGAATTGTAGGTGGAGGTTCACATCCAACCTAAATACTTATTTATCTCAAATGACCCATCATTGTGCGTACAGGCAGTGCGATTTGGCACCTAGAATAAACATCTAGCTGAGCTCAAGGATTGGAGATCCATTTCAATCCTACCGAGCTCAAGGATTGCAATTTCGTGTCAATCTTGGTACACAGTCACGAGCTGTAGTACAACAATATTCAATGATGGTGGGTCGTAGATGAATAGTAAAGTTGCATGCAAATATTGCATAGCCCCAAGATGCAATAGAAAAATTTGATGCGCATCAATAATGTTCGAGCGACAAGCTAAAGTTACTTGGTCGTAGCCTCGGTGAGACCGTATTGCGTGTGAACATGGGGTACATGACACTTCAACTTACATCCCGATAAACTTCTTTAAAGAATGGGTAGTGAGCCTGTAGAAGCATAAGCAGTAGATAATAGTGTAACATGTGACCAGTGTGTTAACACTTCAACCAGCACCATAAAGCATAAAAAGGTGTCCGCAAGTTGGCTGTATCTATCTATATAGTTTGATGTAAGAATGGAATGTTCACTTTTGTGTCATTTAGCGTAGGAGGGTCTCACTCCTAATTTAGCTAAAAAATAGGCTTTCAAAACGAGCAATCAGCATTGCAGGGAGCCAATGAGACATCGAGAGAAGGCTGGTGCACCTCAATTGCTTGAGGAATTGACAGGACGGCCTCCGGGAAGTTAGAGCCGTGTTCGGGTGACGTCAATGTCCCCCAGGTCACCACCATGCTTCATGGTGATGCTAGATCCCGAATGTCTTTGTTTTGAGCGAAAGAATAGATGTCCATGAGAATTTCTCAAGATTTGGACCATTATGTCTCTTCCAGGATGACCGATTTGGTCAAACCAAAGCATATATGAGTCGGTTTCCCAAATATCATGTTCGGCGACAACATGTGATTCGATATTCGAATCATAGTGACATACAGTCGACTAGATTGACTCATAAACTTCTCTAAGATGCATTTCAGTTTGTATTCATGAGAAGGTATACACAAAAGAATTCTTGTTCATTCTCACAATATATTTTCAAATGAAAACTATTAGCATGAATGTCTTTAAAGCTCAACATAGTTCAGTTGCCTCTCAATGCATAGAGAGCATCAAGATTCAAGCTAAATCGCGTCTCTGAATGACCGGTATGATTCGATCATTATAGTCACAGAAGATTTACAAGGCATAAAATCCAGAGATAGTTGCCGATTCCTTAGAATGTTGTGAATAGTTCCACTATTTACGAGGCACTCAATGTCTCTATAAATCAGATCTACAAAATGGAGTAGATAAGAGAGTAAATAGTTCCACTTGAACCATTTAAAAGGATTGAAAGAAGCTACAAAAAACTGCAATCCCGAGAGTACATAAAAATTTCCGCGCAGAATGACCTTTACGCACTAAAACAGCCTTAACTTTTTCGTTAAAATAGATATGGATGAACCGCAAAAAGTTTTGAAAACTAGACTCGTAGAGATTTCCAATGATATAAAGCTCACTGTCTGGTTCGTCCAGAGCTGTTCACAAAGCTCAAACGAAGTTGACTATCCAAAATGGACAGATTGCTGTTTTTCGCAGAATTGGCATGTGCGAAGCTATGAAGCTTGCAGGTGGCAAGCCAAAAGTGACGTGTGTATGATCAAAATCAAGTCCTTTCAGTCGTTCCAAGGTCGTAAACTCCATGACTAGTTAGCAAAAACTCCTTGACATGAACATAAACTAACTCAAAAGACCTAGAGGATTCGATCATGATGATAATTTTCCGGTTTTGATAAGTCTTCAACGGCAATTGGTTTAATAGCGTAGGGGAATCCAAAATCAAAAGCTTTCGGTAACTTCAAGTCAGTATGACCAGGCATGTCCATGGAGGGTCGGTAGTGCGAGACACACTTAAAACCACTATCTCCTTAATTTTGGATAATTCTAAGACATCACACTGAGCTTGGATGAGCCTAGTTGAACAATTGATGATGAAAAATCCGCTATAGGGTAGAAGGCTTAATCGGAAATACGTTAGCGATCCTTCTTGAGGATGCAAGGCCGTGCGTCATCTTCACTTGAAAGAGACCAAAACGGCACAATCTAACCATGTAGATTGTAAATATGCCATGCTTCTAAGGACGATGTAAAAATGTACATCTTGTTTGTAAATCAATACGAACCATAAGAGGAGAATAGTTTCATAACTTCAAAAAAATTCTTAAAGCATTCATTATTGCTAATGTGAGTACATCGAGGTCCCAAATAGACGAAGGACGTCGATACGACGCCTTATTACATATAGCTTGGAAAGAAAATCAATGTCTAGCCAATGACGTCAAAGTCAGGGGTAGCTAGAGCAGGATCCGAATCTTCGAAATTCGCGATCATGAGGATGACGTTCTTGTCCTCATATTGATTTTCTGTACCTTTTTGTAAGCATTCACTGTCACATCCCGACCCTTAAATTTTTACCTTATTTACTAGCTTGGTTATAATAAGAATTTTACCGTCTCCATCATTGAGGTTATAGTTGAATTGGTCCCTAGAGAGGTTTGGGGGACTGTTATTTTCGGAGGATTATTCGTAGGAGAAAATATTAACGACGGTAAAAATAGTAAATTTTTAGCTAGTAAAATGTAATTTTTATTAGGGTATTATTTTTCGGGTGTAAATTTTGGAGTTGGGTTTTGTTTTAAAGGGTTGGACCGGTTTGGCGGAGGCCCAAACCTCATTTCTTCTCTCTGTCTCTTCTTCTCTCCCTCCCGACTCACTCCTTCTCCCACTACCGGATCTTCTCGTCGTCCGTCCGGCCACCATCCGCCGCCGCTCCGGTCTCGTTCGGTCAGCCTTCAACCTAGCTACCTCCTTGGACTGGTGACAGCCCCCCTAGCGCCGCCGTGAGAGAGAAACGACGCCCGGAAACGCTAGCTGTCGTGGTGGTTTTCTCGCCGGAACTTCCTCCTCCGGCCACCAATCCGGGCAAGCTTTATATGGTTTTGAAGGTCTCCAACCCAGTTGCCTTGCCCTAGCTCTAGAAGGACTCGGTCCAGTTTGCTTCAGGTGAGGAGAACCGGTGAGTGGAAGCTCTAGGGCTTTCTGTGTTGTTTTTGCTTGATTGCTAGTTAGGCTTGGAATTGATGTTTGTGCTAGTTAGGAAAGTTGTAAAAAGGGTTGAGAGGAAGATGCTGTCAAAAATTTCATTGGCATTGGAGGTCGCCGGAGTTGGCCTCCGGCCGCCGCTGTTTGGGAGATTTTAATCGTTTTAGATGTGGAATTTTAAGGGGAGTTTATTGATGTGAATTATGGAATTTTTGGAGGAGTTTTGGTTAGGTTTGTGAATTTTCGAAGTTTGGTATTTTTGGCGGTTAATTAATGTAGAATCTAGCCGTTGGATTAAAGTTGTTTAAACTGTGAGAAGGTGTAGTTACGGCTGCTGGTTCTAGGGTTGAGGTGTGGACCATTTCGAAGTTAGGCAATGATGAGCGTGTTTAGGGCTCTCGGTTAATTTTTGCCTATTTTGTGTAAATATTGGAATTTCGGTTGGGAAATTAATATTATATTTGGAACAGATCGTGAGGAGGCTCGAGCAGACGAGGCCCCAGATCGACATCAGGCTTAGGCCTAATTTATGAGTGGACTTTTGTTTTAAATAATATACATGCGAAATAATTTATGTTGTTGGAGAATAACCGAAATTAAGAATTTCGGTGAGTATATATATATATATATATCTATATTTGGATGATTATGAGAATAATATGTATATGAAGAAATGCTAGCTAGCTATACGTGCTTTTCCACCATACTGAGGTAAAATTCCATTATAGTGCGACATGAGCATTAGACGCAATCGTCGTAGCCCTATATAAATATAATAATTTATATAAGGGATATGCGCGTATATATTTATACACCGTCTTTTCCACCATAATGAGGTAAAATGCTATTATGGTGCGACGTGAGCGTTAGACGCAAGCGTCGTAGCATTGTGTGAATTTTCTATTTGTCTTTGTTGTTTCAAGAAAATTCATACAAGGGATATGACGAGTGTAATACATACATATTTTATTTTAGCCTGAGAGACTCTATTTTATGAGGTGTTGGGGATATTTTTATGAGGTGTTGGGGACTAGCGCGGCTAGTCACGTTTTGGTAATTTTGGAAAATTTGGTTATAGCTTTTGAGCTTGTTGCATGCCGTTAATTGTTTTTCCACAGAAGTTAAATCAGGAAAGCATAAAGATTTATTTCTTTTTAAATTTATTTTTGTCCACTCACTCTAACGGTTTCAAATGTCTTCCCCTGGGCCCTTCGTTTTAAAAATGCCCAGTCTGCAGAGTTTGGGTTGGATCTAGTAGGAGGCGAGGCATAGTCACCCGCATTTCCACCACCTTTCATCAGTAGGTTATCTATTTAACCTACCAGTATTTTTCTTGCTTCCTCTAGTGTCTAGTAGCTCTGATTTTCCTTTGGGAATATTGTATGACATTATTTCGGTTGTGGGTGAAGGCTTGATTACATTTAGAATATTTCAAGGAAAATGTATGCTATTATAGCGGGATAATTATGTGATGATCTGGAAGTTGATCTTTTTATTGTTATTGGTGGTGGTTGTATTTGGGGAACACGTAGGCTCCAGAAGTTAAGGTTGGCTTGAGAATTTTTATGAGTGTTTGCAGGTTTTCGTTAGGAATGGTTGTCCATTTTCAAGGGAGGTTATGCCGAATTTTCGGTAATATCTTCCTTGGAGGTGGTCCTCGCAGGATTTACTCCGGGTTTTAGGGTAAAATTCGGGGTGGGTTCTGACATACACAATTTGAAGGAGCTTGACAATCTTGAACCAGTGATCCGAAGATCCACAACGGTTGTATTGTCATGAGCTGACATGAGTAGTTTTGACAAATATAATTACTGTCTAGACCGGGAGGTGCAACCAGATTAGGGCCGGTGGCACCTCCCCCTCTTTTCCAGACATCGACACGGTGTTTTCTACCGTTGCCATGACCCATATTGTTGTCCCCACATTAGGAGATAATCCCAAATACGTTTATCGCATTAGCGTATATACAATTCTCGTTTGCAATTGTATGATTAAAATCAAGTCTCATTCACTATGCCAATAACATCATCAGACGACACAGGAGGCACGACATATAAAGCTGAATTTAAAACAAGTGTCGTCTGATTGTTTTTGTGGTTTTTTAGACGACATATGAAATGTAAAAGTCGTCTCAATAACATCCTACTTCAATACTTTTAAAGGCTAGTTCATTTTTTCTAGGTTTATAAAAATCATACGACATATAGGTGTGGTGTTAACAAACCCAGAAATTCTCACTTTTAGCTGAAAATTGAGACCTCATATATATGTTGTGTGAGGAAGGCTGTCCAAATCTAGTTTTCAGCTCTTTTAATGTACTTCTGGAGACGACAAATATATGTCGTCTGAAAATTGAGCTAAAATTGAGCTGAAATGAGGTTTTTAGCTGAAAATTGAGACCTCATATATATGTTGTGTGAGGAAGGCTGTCCAAATCTGGTTTTCAGCTCTTTTAATGTACTTATGGAGACAACAAATATATGTCGTTTGAAAAAAACTGAAATTTTCAATTCGAACTTCCCTGTGCAAGTTTTAATATGCTCAACTTTGAGACGACATATTTATGTCGTCTAAAAATAACTTAAATTTTCAATTGCGCGTGAAAACAGTTTTCTCACCCTTAGCGAATTTGAAATTTTCCTGCCCTTAACGAATTATGGCGCCACTTTTTTGTGTGACTCAGACGACATAAATATGTGGTAGTAAGAGGTCCGAAATTAGTCAATAAACGATATGCCTATTATCCATGCGGAAATGCTCTTATCTCCTTCTGCCGAACTTATTTTTTTGATTCATGAATGTTGGAAATCTCATTGAGTACCCGCAAAACTAATCCATGAGAAAATTTAGACACGTTTATAACCCTATTATATAGGTCCCCATAGAAAATTTAAACGTAAATAAAGTTGACTCATACGATTGAGACTGAAACTTTATCGAAAATTGGTAAGTTTTCTACCGTATCCATATTTTACTTATGTGATCACATCGTACGGTCAAATTTTGCAAATTAGATTTTGTTCATACAGTTGGCTTATAAAGATACATGTTTAGGTATAATGTAGTAAACGTCTTATAGCACATTAGTAGGCACGTCATGAATGAAATGACTAAAACTAAAAAATTTCAAGTTTGAGTATTGGATATTATCATGATAGCGAAACCTAGCGATGGTACAAAATTTAGACATTTTCGATAATGATCGGGTCTCGGTTGATGCAGTCAACGTTAGTTCGATCATTTTTCAATAAAGTCAGACTACATATACATGTTGTCTAATTAATACTTGAAAAGTCAACACAATTATCAAAATGGAAACGCTCTTATCTACTCCGCCCAAAACTTATATATTCGATTCATCAAAACTCAAACTCTCCTTTGCTATTGGCGAAACTAATCAATGTGAAAATTCGATCACTTTTACAAATCGATAGTATAGTTCCCCAAAGAGAAACATAAGGAAGTATAGGTGTAAATAAAGTTGACCCATGCGATCGAGACCCAAACGTTATCGAAAATGGGTAAACTTTCTATTGTATCCCATATTTAACTACTTTGATCACATCGTACGGTCAAATTTTACAAATTAGATTTCGTTCATACATTTGGCTTATAAAGATGTACGTTTAGATATAATCTAGTAAATGTCTTATAGCACATTAGTATGCACGTTGTGAATTAAATGCCCAAAACTAAAAAATTAAAGTTTGAGTATTGGATATTATCATGATAGTGAAACATGACCATGGTACAAAATTCAGACATTTTCGATAATGTTCGGGTCTCGGTCGATGCAGTCAACATTAGTTTAATCATTCTTCATTAAACTCAGACTACATATATATGTTGTCTATGAGCACTTAAAAAAAATGAAAGCACAAAAAGTTTGGTTTAGGGGTTGGGGTTAGGGTTGGCATTGGTACAAGTCAACTCTTCCTTAATCAATGGTTAGGTCAGACACTTTTAATTAGTTGATCAACTTAGAGAGCATATTTTTGTTGTCTGATAAACATAGTCACCAATTAGGTTTGAGAAAAGTGTTGCGCCGTTTTCATGAAGTCTACCACTCGACCTCATTTTTCACCAAGTCTCATAACAGAAAGTCTCTCTCTTCCTCACCTTCTCTTTCTCTCTCGAGGTCGACCCAGTTTCTCTCTCTCGAGCCTGACCCCAGTTTCTCTCTCTCAAGCTGATGGTATTCCTGCAAGTATACAGGGTGGATGTAGTATAATGAATGGAAGAAAAAGGGTTGTCGTTCCCACGAGGATATTAGTTTAACTCAAATTATGAAATACCTAAACTAACTACTCTAAAACACAAGATCACGATAACAATTTAAAGAATCAAACAAACAAGAAAAGAAGTAAACAAACAATGATGAATGAATCTAGCTAGAGTGTCAGAATCAACCACTAACAATCATATTCATGCTTTGATGCAACTAACAGACTCTTTTGTTTCCCTAGATGACAATTCCCATATCTAAGTCGAGGTACGACACTTAGACCATAGTTTTCCTTAAGTGTATGATTCTCTCCAGGTACGGCAGAGGTTGTATATCCTAGCATGCAGTCTATCTAGTTACGACATAAATTTAACATGTAAGACTCATTAAGTTCTAGAAAACAAGAGAATCATGCAAACCATTACTTCAGTTACGACAATAATGTAATTCACAACTCTTAATCACAAGAAGCTAATATGAATTATATTGCAGTTACGCTTCAAATTCATCTTCTAATTTACTAGATGCAAAGCCCTAAGGTGATCAATAAAAGAACTCAAACATATACCATCAATTAAAATAGTGACTAAGAATTCATCATAAAGAAACTATAAATCTATTAATCAATCATAAAAAACATAAACAATCATGCTATAGCATCATCCTAACCCTAGAAAAGGTTTAACAAAATATAACTAAGTAAAACATAGAAAAGATGGAAAGGGGATGAAGGTGAAGATGGATGGATGGATGGTCTCTGCTCCTTTAGGAGTCTTCGACGTGCTTCCAAGACCCCCCTTTCATGTGAAATTCGTGCTTCTTTATATAGAGAAGTTCTTGCTCATCTTTGGCTTCATATTTCCTTGTAAGACTTGGATTTAGACTCCTTTCTTGATATGGAATGGGAAAACCTTGCGATATCTCTTGTAGAACTGGTAATACATGTACTCCTTGAATCCTCATCTACTATATTGTCCTTGAAACTTTAGGGTTGATGGTCTTGTGACACGAAACTTTGAGTTCTCCACAAATGCTTGCAAATCCGAGCAGATTTTCTGATCTGACCTATCTTCACTCAAACGATCATAACTCAGTCTAGAAGTATCGAAATTGAGATCCGTAAACTTTTACAGAAAGTAGACATCTGTAGCTTCCAATGATATAAGGCTCATAGTCTAATTCGATCCGAATAATTCCCAATAATTCAGCGAAGTTAGCTATTCTGCATAGGCAGATTCTGGCACTTGGAATTGCAATCGTCTTTCAATCCTTATTTGCGCATTTTAGCTCCATTTCTTCTCTCTACGACACAACCCTACAAAAACACTAAATTAACGTAAATAAATCAAAAATAAGGAAACTAAATACAAAAACAAAGATTAGGAGGCATATAAATATAGGATAATATGAGCACATCACGAGCTCGACCCAGTTTCTCTCTCTTGAGCTCGACCCAGTTGCTCGCTATCTCTCTCAATTAGGTAACCCAGTCTCTTCGAGTTCGATTCGTTTTGGTTTTTAGGGTTTTATTGAAATTTTGATTATTGGGTTTTGCTAATTTCCTTTCAAATAAGATTTAAAAGTTGCTGCTGATTGTTCCGTTTTAGCATTGAGTTCATTCATAGTTTGTTGTTGCTGCTGATTGTTCTATTTTAGCATTAAGTTCATCCATAGTTTGTTGTTGTTGTTGTGTAGTGAAAGTTTGGAGTGAGGAAAGCAGTTGAAGTGGTTATCAGCTGGACCTAAATAAATTGAGATAAGCTGGCCGGTTGTATGATTGTTTCTTAGATTTGTTTGTGGATGATTGTTTAGATGGAAATGCTTATTTTAGTTGAGGTCATAACATTACACTTATGTTTGTGTGTGTCTTTAAGATGGATACGGATTGGCTTGCTGATAGGAGATCTTTGAGGTTTCAAACTGGGTTTGAAAATTTCCTCAAATTTGCTTTGGCAAATGCTACCGACAAAACAAGTATACATTGTCCTTGTCTAAAGTGTTGTAACCACCATCACTACAGGAAATATCAACTTAGCCGACGGAATTCTATTAATTTCGTCGGCTAAGTGACTCCTTACCGACAGAAGAGGAACCGTCGTTTAGGACACCACATCCGTCGTCTAAGATATCTTACGCGACGGAAAATAACCGTACACGTCTTCCGTTGACTAGGGTTTTCCTAAACGACGAAACACCATTCGTCGTCCAGGTTCCGTTGGCTTAGTAAACCCTAGGCGACGAATACCTTCCCTCGGTATGATTTCGTCGGCGTAGATCTTCTTAAGCGACGGAAATGGACTGTCGAAATAGTCCGTCATCTAACATTTTCTAGGGCGATGAATATTGTTCCGTCGGTACATCTATCTTAGACGACGAATAATGTTCCGTCGTCCGAAATTTTCTTGGGCGACGAAGACGTTTCCATCGGTTAAGATCGACTTGGGAGACGAATATTCTTTTCTTAGGCGACGAACTATTCCGTCGTCTAAGATTTTGAATTATTGCCTGACACAAAGCAAAACGAATATTCCATCGGCTAAGTTTACACATCATCCATTTATACACCTTTCACCCAGAAGAGAACGCAGAAGAAAGGCATGGTCTAGCTCCCCTCCCCCTCATCGGAATATTCATCCGATCCAAATCTAGTTTTGGAAGCTTTTCTTCATGAAGTTGATCGATCTTTAAGAGCTGCACGCCTCGATCTCGATCTCTTAGCTAATTGGTATATATGTAACTACTTTAATTAATTTATCTAGTTTCTTCTTTTAGGGATATTTTCCTGTGAACTTTCGGCGACATGCCGGTCCAATTTTGATGGATTGTTGCTTACTTGTATGCTTAATATAATTACTAGATATGTGTGTAATATCTCTTGTATTGACCATCTTGTAAATCTGGGAGTCTCCTTCTCTTTCCCGATAATCTGCTTCTTTTTTTTGTTTTCTCAAGGAACCAGTATAGAACCAGAAGGAAGCATCCGTTCAAAACTTTTGGTTCCTTCCTTACGTGCTTGTGAAGTCCTTGGTGCAAGAATTCTAATACCTTATATGACCAGTTGTATTTGTCGATGCCTTCAAGGTCTTCACACTTGAGTATCAGTTTCCATTCAATGTGGTTCCCGCTTCTGCTGAAAAATAAAGCTGCCATAAGGTACATTATAACCAAAGAGGCTATCTTCCTTCGATGTGATCCCCCTGCCACAATGTGATCCCCCTTCTTCTTCTGAATCTTCCTAAGCTCTTCCATTAATGTGTCATCAATAACCTTTCTGGTGATTGTTCTTCTTGTTTGTTTTCCAAAGACAGCAGAATCTGCCAAATTCTTCTTACTGCCCTTGCAGTATTTCTGGTCTATTGTGATATCCACATCCGAGCCTTCTTTGGTTATTCCAAAAATTGAATGAACATCATGCTCTGTAATTTTAATCTCCTTGTTCCCAAATATGAAGTTTTTATTGTCACTGTTGTAGTGCCTCATTAGGATCTCAAAATCAGATTCAAGCTTCTTCACTTGATCCTCCTCAACCTTGCCCAATCTGAATGCTTCAATTATTCCCCGAAAACAAGTGTTGTTTATCAACTCCCATGATTCTTCTACGATGCTCTCCTTGTATCTATTCATTAACACACAAAATGATGTCAGTGAGCACTTTTGCTGCACGTGTTTGATCTTGGTCAAGTCACCTTCTCCTCCTTTTCCTTTCTTCTTTCTTCCCTTTTCTTCCTCCTCCTCCTCCGCTAAATCTATCTCCGCTTGTTTTCTTTTTCTGCCTGTTGATCTTTTCTGAAAAAGATATTTTTCTAATTCCCCCTCTTCATCTTCAGTGTAATCATCATCTTCTTCTTCTACCAATTCTGCTTCTTCTTCTTCTTCAGCAGCGGCACCCTTTTGGACCTCTTTTCTCTTTTTCTTCGACTTTATCTTCTGTAAAACTTCTCCTATATTTTGTTCTATCCTCATGGAAGCTACAGATTCTTGAACCGAATCCTCTTCGGTATCAGAAGTGAGAACTAAATGTCTTGAACTTCTTCCCATCCTGCATATAAGTAGTAAAAACTTGCATTTATAAACTGCATATGCAAAAAAAAAAGTTTACTGCCCCCTAATAAACTTCTACTGGGGGTCAGTAAACTTCAATACACTATCTCCCTTTCATAATCATGCCAATTATACACAACAGATATCCATTCTTACCCTAATAAACAACTTCATTGAACCCTAGTAAATCCAGTGAAAGTTTACTGCCCCCTAGTAAACTTCTACTGGGGGTCAGTAAACTTCAATACACCTTCTACTAGGGGTCAATAAACTTCAATACACTATGTCCCTTTCATAATCATGTCAACTATACACAACAGATACCTATTTTTACTCTAATAAACAACTTCATTGAACCCTAGTAAACCTAGTGCAAGTTTACTGCCCCCCAGTAAACTTCTACTTGACAAGAGTAAACAACAATACAGTATCCCCCTTTCATTGTCATGCCAATTATACACAGTAAATCTTTGAAAGAAAATCTTAAACAAAACTAATCTCAATCTGTAACAGTTCTGACCAGAGAAACCCTATGATTTTCATGTTTTCATATTCATGGTCTTTAATCCTTTGAATGAAGCTTCAATATCATCAGATAAGTCCAAAATAAGCCTAAATTCAATGAAATTCAAAATGCACCTGTTTTTATGGTTTTCCCGAGCGAGGTCGAGTGAGAGCGATTGAAGCAGATATCGACGCCGATATTCAACCAGAGAGTGACGTCGAGCGTGAGCGATTGAACGTGACAGCGACGGCGAGATTGAACCATAGATCAACTTCGATCGACTGAGATTAGGGCAGAGAGCGATTTCTTGCTCAACTGGGATTTATCTGCATGCGGAGAGCGACGGAGTCGACAGATATTTAACGAGAGAGCGACGTGGCCTGATCGATGGAATCACGGAGATCGTGAAGAACCCTAAACCAGAGATAGTTATCGAGTGTTAGAGAGAGATAGAGAGAGTGGGAGATGTGAGAGTTCGGTTGATCGTGGAGAGTGAGAGTCTGGGAGAACGTGGTAATCTTTTTTTTTTTTTGAACATCAGAGAGAACGTGTAATTAATTAATGCAATAAGGGTATAACATTAATTGTTAGAGGCGTTAAAACATTAATATGGGTTACTCAACAGTTTTTTCATTAAAATGGGCTTTAAAATTCTTGTTTTTTAGTAAATGTTTATTTTCCCAACAAAGTGTGTGTGTGTGTGTGTGTATATTTCTCTTGCTTTATTTTATTCACGATTTTTTGATTATATATTTTTGTTTCCTGTTATTATAGTGTACAACATGGACAAGAGCTGGATGCAATTAGGGAAGGGGTCCCCAGTTTATATTAGAGGCATTTTTGATTTTCTTGAGTTCGTGCGTCTACATAGTCCTCCAGACAAAGTTATTCACATATGTCCGTGCAACAAATGTCTCAATCGGACATCAGTAACATATAAAGACATGTATTCTCACTTGGCACTAAATGGTATTTGTCCTAGTTATATACCACATGGACATGGCACGGCGAAAATCAAGTTCAAATGCCTACACTTGCAGAAATTCAAGCACAACATAATCAGCAGGCAGGATCTTCCAATGCTAGTTACGGGGACCCTGCTGTGATGAACCTCTTAAACGATGCCTTCCCGTTCGCCGCCTCAGGATATCAGCAAAATGTTGTTTATGACAATGCCCCTGACACGTTCCCTAATGTCTTTCACGTTGACTACAGCAATGATTATGATAAGTACAACAGGTTTGTACGGGAAGTACAAACCCCATTGTATCCTGGCAGTGAGCATACTGTGTTGGGTATCGTCATGGAGCAAATGCAGATAAAAAACAAGCGGGGAAAGACTAACGCATGTTTTGATGACGATATTGCACTTATGAAGAAAGTGCTTCCTAAAGGTAACCGTTGTTTGGAAAATTTCGACCAGGTAAAAAGCATGTTGGCTGACCTTGGTCTTGATCACCAGAAGATAGACGCTTGCGTCAATAACTGCATGTTGTATTACAAAGACAACAAGGATGAAGTTGAGTGCCCACACTGTTACGAGCCAAGGTATGAAGCTTCCACTTCATCTAAGTAGAAAAAGCCCATTCCTAGGAAGGTTCTTCGTTACTTCTCGTTGGGTCCTCGTTTGCAACGTCTGTACATGTCTTCACATACGGCCAAACATATGAGATGGCACCAGGCAAGGCACCAGGGAGAGGAGAGGATAGATCTGGATAATCTCACACACCCCGCAGACGGGGAGGCTTGGAAGCACTTTGACCGTTCTTTTCCCGAATTTGCTGGAGACTGTCGAAATGTCAGACTCGAACTTGCAACAAACGGATTCAATCCTACTGGAAACATGAATTTGTCTTACAACATTTGGCCTGTGATAGTATTTCCGTACAATCTACCTCCCAACATGTGTATAAGGAAAGAGTACAAGTTCTTTACGCTTATGGTTCCAGGGCTGTGTTCTCCAGGAAAGTGCTTGGATGTGCACATGAGACCATTAATTGACGAGTAGTCCCCGAGGGGAGCAGCAAGATGAGCTGTGTCTAACTATTGACGAAAGTTTGCATTCTGCCACTTGCGAGAGTCTTTAATCATGTAACCCGGCTTCTTGCAATAGTGGCGATCTTGGACATGTCTTGTTGGCCTGATGCACCAGCGGCGCTTCCAGAAGGTGGAGAATCGTCTTGAGAATCAAGATTACCTATGTAATCTCTAAAATATCTTTTGAAGTTGCAAAAGAGGTGACGGTTGCAGGAGTTATGGGAAAATGGACTCCCTACTTTTGACAGGCATAATCAAACTTCATTCATGATGAAAGCAGCTGTTATTTGGACCATCAGTGATTTTCCAGCTTACGGGATGTTGTCTGGCCAACAAACTAAGGGGTACAAGGCTTGCCCGGTATACATATATGACGTCAATTCTAGTTGGCACGCCGACAAAATTTGTTTCTTGGGATCTCGTAGACATCTTCCCGAGGATCACGAGTGGCGGTGGGATGCTGATGCATTTGATGGGACTGATGAGCATAATCCGAAACCCCCAGGGAGGTATGGTGAGTGGATTTTGGAGAGGCTTAACCAGCACTGGTTCAGATATTTGAGCACGAGTAAAAAAGTAACTGACTTGAATCCTCCCACGCCTGATGAGTTTAAGTACTGGACGCACAAAAGTGTATTCTTTGAATTGCCTTACTGGTCGACCTTGAAAATCAGACACAACTTGGACGTCATGCACATAGAGAAGAATGTTTGTGACAGCGTTCTTGGAACAATTCTGAATCTCAAACATAAGAACAAAGACACCCCCAAAGCCTGTGTTGATCTTAAGATGATGGGTATACGCCCCCAGCTATGGCTAGTAGAGAGCAAAAAAAGCCATAAGGCCGAAAGCAAGCTACACAGTCCATCCTCAAACGAAGGCAGAAGTGTTTCAGTGGTTTGGACACGTTAAGTATCCTCACGGGTATGTAGGGAATATCGCTCGATGTGTTAAGATGGGGGAAAATAAGATTAGTGGGTTGAAGACTCATGACTGTCATGTTTTGCTGCAACGTTTTCTTCTCGTGGTCATTAGACCGTATTTGTGATAGGAGCACAAAGTGTGACGTTCTTAATATGTTTATACCCTTTATTTACCCTTTGTTAACTCCTATTTAGTTGTTTTAGCTTTATATTTGTGTTTAGTGTAGAATAATTGCTTAATGTAGAAATATGTAGATTTTAGTGTTAGAATACATAGTATTTTCGGATTTGAATAATTTGGTGTTGAAATTGTGCTAAATGTTGGAAATCCTTGTTTACTCAGGATTCCTGTCTTGATCAGGATTCCATCTTTCCTCTTTCCTAGTTTTTAATTTTCTTATTTCTATTTCAGGAAAGTCTAAACCCGTGTTGACCAGGAAATGTTTTCCTGACTCATGAGGGAAAAGTGGCCGGCAGCTTGGAGTTCCTGCTTGTGCTAGGAGAAGTACAATCCGAGATATGTATGGAAGATGCCGTGAGATTTCCCAAGTCATCAAGGAAAGAGACCGTGCTGCCCAAGAGAGAAGGTTTTCCAAGTTCAAGATGGTTTTGTCATTCCTTAATGCATAAGGATTACTTGAAGACCAAGAGAGGAAGTTAAATCCAACTTGGACTTGGTTTTGCCAATTTAATAAGGATTCCTTGTGCTTGAGGAATTCTTGGAGATCAAGTCTTGTTACTCTATATATAGGGCACGGCATGGCAGCAGTTAATGATCATCAACCAGTGTAAAATTACGCCAAAGATTTGCCGAAACTTCATCATTCTCCAAACACCATAATCCGAACTCACCATCATCCTTGATCCAAAGCAAGTAGCCTAGGGTTCCGCTCACTCGAAGAATAGAACAAGTAGGGATATTTTGAGAGTATATTCCATCTTCTACTTTCGGATTAGAATGTGTTCGTTCTTTTTTATGTTTGTTTTAGGATTTTGCTTAAGTATGTTTCGATTCTTGTCTATGAGATAGAAGTACTTTTGAGCCATGTTTTGAATTGAAGTTTATGATTTATGATCAATGATTTTAGGTTTTATGCCGTGAGTTTTATGTCCATGTATTTTAAGATTTTCGGTGTATTCTTCTATTTTCATGTGTAATTGATACAAGTAGTTGATGTTGCATGTGTTAATCATCCAAGGTTCGACTTTGATACAAGTAGTTGATAAGTTGCATTGTCTTTGTTATTTCACCGATTTTCTACCTATGTTTGATTTGGACTTGTGCTTAAACACATCGATTCTTTATGTGATTGATTAGTTTATGTGTGTGACCTATAAGTAGAGCACGTAGCCGAGCTTGTTTGTGTCACGATGTTGAATGAAACCCGTAGTCTAATTCAAAGTATGTCTATGTCATAGGAACCACGTAGGAACTTATGTGCATATCAAATTTAGGTTGTGTATTTGCTCACGGTGTGGACTTAAATAAGATTAGAGATCGTCTTCTTTGTTCTTACATGGTTGTTTGGTTGTGTTTGCATGATTGTTGGTTGATCACATGTAAATATGTATAGAGGTAATTTAGGATTTATTTCCAATGTCTATTCCGAAATCATCAAACTTTTAAACCCTATATGCTTATTTCGACATTTTTATTAGGTTAGTTGATCTACCCTGTAGTTGGATCCCCGGTTTAGAACGATCCCTGCTTGCTTTATACTACGATTGATTTGTTGACAGGGTTAATTGATGCGTGTGCAAATACGTTTTATCAATTTGCAGAGTGATGTGGTTGACACGTTAGTGGCTTTGTCAAAGTTCTTTCAGAGGATATGCGCTAAAGAGCTTAAAAAGTCTGATGTTCGATCATTGCAAGAAGACATTGTGTACATCATGTGCAAGCTGGAAAGGATCTTTCCCCCCACTTTCTTTGACATCATGATTCACCTCATGATCCACCTTCCCGAACAAATGTTGCTTACTGGTCCGGTACAGTATACCTGGTGCTATCCAAATGAGAGGTATGCACTCATATTTATTCTAATTAATCATCTTTTCAAATTAAGATAAATGGTATTTTAAATATTTATTATAAGAATTGCATATATATTTGTTTTGCAGGCAACTGGGGGATTTCAAGAAGAAGAACAAAAACAAAAGTTTCCCTGAAGGATCGATCACTGCAGCGCATATCTCACTGATGAAGACACAATGGGGGAATCATCTGAAACGGGTAGTAGCCGGCAATTCAATCTATTAGTTGTTTCCAACGATGTTGAACCGTACGGCAGGTTAAGTAATTCTAAAAGACTAAGTAATGATGAGATCAAAGAGGCTCATTGGTGTCCTTCAATATTGCGAAGAAGTCAAGTGATACTTCAAGTCCCATTTGGAAAGGCAGTATGGTAACGAAGTCATACACAAGAGAGATTTTCCTGATTACTTCCCTATTTGAGTACCTTTCTATCAATATGTATATATGATGTTACATAAATTAAATATATGTTGCTTTTTGATGTTACATAATATAAATATATATAATGTTACATAAATTAAAGATATGTTGTTTTTTGATATTACATAATATAACAACGTTGGTATTAAAATTGTTATAGATGATGCACATTCAACAACAGTTTTCTGCTTCTTACGACCCGGAGTTGCACTTGTTGGCTGGAGGACCCCAAAGCCACATAGTTCGTGTTGGATGTTTTGTGAACGGTGTTAAGTTTGTGATGTCAGAACGAGATGAAGGCCATGTCACCCAAAACAATGGAGTCATGGTTGAGGGTCTGGGTTTCAACTACTACGGGGTTCTTGTCAGTGTCATCGAACTAATCTACGGCAACCGTATGCCAATCGTGTTGTTCAAGTGCAAATGGTTCAATACTGACCAAACTAGACGGAGGAGTACAATTCTGGATCGTGGCTTGTTATCAGTGGACTCAAACAGTGTATGGTATGAGAATGAGCCGTTTATTCTTGCCACCATGGCTAAACAAGTGTTTTATCTTGATGATCCGGCTATGAGTGAGAGTTGGAAAGTGGTGCAGGTGATGTCACATAGAAATATTTGGAGTGCAGCTACACTGGGAGGGGATGATGAGAGTGGGCCCAGTGAACCAATAACAACTGATCAACCGAATGAACCATATCAAGAGGATTCTCCACATGTAGTCCCTGATACTGAGGATATTCGTGTCAACAACCAACACGTTCCGGCTATCATAGGTTACCTTCCAGTTACACCATCTGAACTGAACTCGCTACAACCTCGCATCCCTAATCATGATGACGACGGCTTCATAGATGACGAATACATAGAGGATGATGAGTATTCTGACCAAACTGAGGAGGATGTTGATTCAGACGACTCAGATTATCATGAATACGATTAGTATATATTACGATTATTGTACGATTAATATATAGTATGATTATTCGGACGGCTCTGATTATCATATGTATTTTTAAATTTATAATTAACCACGTACGTACGTACGTCAAACCATTAATTATATAATATTCATGCAAATTTTCATTGTAATTTTTAAAATGCATATATATGTATGCTTTTTTAAATATGAATACTTACGCAGAGTTATAATTGGGTTTAGTTTGAAAAGTTACACTAAAATGCTCAGATGCAAATATAATAAAATTGTAGAAATTTTTAATAATATACTTAGTCGACGGAATTTGAATAATTCGTCGCCTAATACTCCTAAGGGACTTTCCGTCGCTTAGGATACCCAAAATATTAGTCACATTTTAAAAATTTTATGTTACTTAGGCGACGGAAATTATATAAGTCGTCGGCTTGGTAAACCAATGCGACAGAAAATACATTTTCCGTCGTCTAGGATCCCAAAATATTAGGCGGGTGAATTTTGAGCCTTTTTTTTCCCCGAAATTTCGTATTACTTAGGACACGAATAAATGTCTTAGGAAAGAAACCTAATTTAAAACCTATACTAACTCCCTCGCGCAATCCACAATCCCTAATTAAATTCACACCCACAATTCCCAAATCCCACCAAAGCTACGCCACCAGACCCCATCCACGCATCGGCCACCGATTAAAGTGCGCGCATCCACCCACCTCCTCCACTCATCGCCACCGCATCCACCCGCCACTCCGATCTCTTTGGTCTCACCTTCTCACCGCCGCTACGATCTCTCTGCTCTCACCTTCTTACCGCCACTCCTTTTGCAGGTCTGTATTCTCTCTCTTCTCAGATTGATCTTGCTTGTTACTTCTGAATCGTAAACGAATTCATTGATCGTGTTTCATTATTATTATTATGATTATTATTATTATTTTTAATTATCCAAAAAAAAAACCAATATCACATTGTATCTTCTGCTTAAGTGGCTCACAGCTTTTGTTAGTGTTTTCTGTATCACCAATGCATAAAGTCTAAAAAAAATAAAAAAAGTGAAGAAATACAAATGGTTTGATCAACCTGTATGCTTTTCTATGGACAATTTTTCATAATCTTTATCTATTACTCACTCATTTACTAACAATTGTGTGTTATTCATGTGCAAAATATGGTGATCATGGGGAAGAGGAAGGGCCGAGCTACTAAGGCCAATGCTTTGATGGAGTCAATACGGCAGAGCGTCGGCTCAGCTAGCAGTAGCAGCCATCCTAACCCCATGCCGGCTGAGACAGTACCACCAGGGGCTCCCCCCTTGATCGTGCGGCGCGCCCTACAGTTGACAATTGTTCAACGGGATCTCAATCGGCGTCTGTAACCACACCTGAGACTGCAACCGCACCCGAATCTGCAAGACGTATCGTCGGCAGCGCTCAAATCAAAGTTAGAAGCCAAACATGTAAGTGTATTAATTTACTGCCCCCTAGTAAACTTCTACTGGGGGTCAGTATAAACTTCTATTGGAGGTCAGTAAACTTGCAGTACAATATGTCTCTTTCATTTTCATACCACTTACACATAACAGATATCCTCTTGTATATTAAGTATCATAATGTATTTTCACTGGGGGTCAGTAAACTTCTACTGGGGGTCAGTAAACGCATACTGGGGGTCAGTAAACTTATAATGGGGGTCATTAAACTTGCAGTACAATATGTCTCTTTCATTTTCATGCCACTTATACACAACAAATATCCTTTTGTATATTAAGTATCATAATGTATTTTCACATGTTAATTGTAGCTCCGGCCCCGAAAAAGAGGCGCGGTTTTTGTTCTGGAAAGAAGGCGGAGGATATTGTTCAACAAACGGGGCAGAAGATCAAGCTGGAGTATTGCCCCCGTGTAAAAGGCCCTAGCGTCAGGGGGAAAAACAGCTTGGTGGCACATGATATCGGTTGCGCCATACGAAGTCTGGTGGGAATGAGGGCAAGCACGTTCTACGACCTTGATCAGACTGAGAAGTGGAAGGTGTGGAATGCAATGTCGGTAAATAACTGAAAAGTATATGAAAAGTAATTTACTTAATTACATTTGTTTGATAACATATATATGATTGCTTATGTAATTGGAAGGCATGAACTGACTGAATTGACATCTCTATGTTGATAAAATTTCATGTCTAAGGATATGTTTGCATAAGGAGTTTTCTTATAAAGTGAAAATGTTATGGATATGTGTAAAGTATGATTGAATATGTGTAAAGTATTGTGTGCTGATATGAATTGAAAGATGTGTTTTGTGATAATAATTGGGTGTGTTAATTTTTATTTTTTTATTTTTTTTAGTGCTTAACATGGGAATTTTTGATTTATTTCTTACTTAGCCGAAGTACGAGTGAGATGAAAATGATGAGGCAATGTTCAATTGGATACAGATGAGAGCACAGGAGAGGTACAAGGACTGAAAGTACCAGTGCCACAAAGCTTATCTGAAGGAAGGGTCCTCTGGCATGCCTTCAGATTTCATTGGGAGAGAGGACCAGTGGGACTTTCTATGCCAGCACTTCGAGTCAGATGCGTTCAAGGTGATTTTTTAAATTACCTTCATTGTTTTTTTTTTAAAATTACATTCATTGTTTCCCTTGTATTTTACTAATCTATTGAACATCTTTTCGTGTATATATTAGAGACTCTCCTTGGCAAACAAGCGGAACCGTGGAGAAAAGACTATGCATCACCACACGGGGTCTTCTCCTATCATCTACATAATGGAGGAACTCAGAATACAAGGGGAGCAGCTTCCAATTATCAAAGATTTTGAGAAGACTTATGTGAGGGCCGGTGATGAAGATACGACCAAGAAATATGTAAATGTCTTTCCTTTTACTTTATGTAAGCTTGGCAAATGCTTCAAGCATGTGTAAATCCGGCTATTGGTATATATATGAGACCATTAAGTTGAATCTAGGCACTGTCCAATTACAATGTCATGTTTTCCTGCTTCTTCCAAAACAAAACAAAAGTGTTATTATAATTGTCATTAATTAATATGTATAGTTTTAGGGAGCAATAAAATTGTTTACTACGGAGCAATTAATAAAGATGTTTATTAGGGTATATGTTGTGTGTTGTGGCCATGAAACTAAAAGGGCGATAATGAATTGCAAGTTTACTGACCTCCAGTAGAAGTTTACTGGGGGGCAGTAAACTTCTACTGAGTTTACTAGGGAGCAATAAAGTTGTTTATTAGGGTATTTGTTGTGTGTTGTGGCCATGAAACTGAAAGGGAGATAATGAATTGCATATTTACTAACCCCCAGCAGAAGTTTACTGGGGGCAGTAAACTTCTACTGGGTTTTTTAGGGAGCAATAAAGTTGTCTATTAGGGTATCTGTTGTGAGTTGTGGCCATGAAACTGAAAGGGAGATAATGAATTGCATGTTTACTGACCCCCAATAGAAGTTTACTGGGAGGCAGTAAACTTCTACTGAACCCCAGTAGCTTCTTTGTTTATTATGCAACTAGTAAACTTTATTGATGTATTTTTAATGCATGCAGAATGACATGGTTGATGAGGTCAATAAACGAAAGGATGCATTTAAGGAACAACGCCCTGACGCGACGGAGGAGCAGATTATGGAAAGTGTTCAGTCCCAACAAATTGAGGTGTTGGGTACGGTGCTCAAAACTCGCAAAGGAAAGGAGATCAGAAGGATGGGACGAGGAGGCGAGCGAGACTTGAGCCATTCTTCAAATGGTTCCACTTCACGTAGTCGTCCTCTTAGAGTTAATGAGCAGCAACTCCAAGAGGTGCAGCAGCGCTATGAGCAGAGACTAAAGGAATCAGAGGATCGTGCCCAGCAGCAGTTAACAGATGTCCAGCAGCGTGCCCAACATCAATTCCAAGAAGTCCAACAGCGTGCCCTGCGTGTTGAGTCTATGTATAGTGCTGTGCAGTCTCAAGTTGCAGCCTTATATGAGCACCTAGGTATGCCACCTCCTCCTCCTCCACCTCCATATGCTTCTCCTCTTCCACATGTTTCCCCACAAAACAATGATGATCTAGGCGATAATATAGAATTGGACAACGGACGTCCTTAGAATTATTGATTTTGTAGAAGATTCATAGTTTAGCTACATTGTATGAACAATTTTCTACCTAGTTAATTCATTAATTATTTTGTATATATGAATAATATTTGTCCATATGTGATCAATATATGAAAAATGGTCCAAATCCAGTGCTTCCGGTATATATGTATCTGTATGTGTTTCATTATTGTTACTGATTTGTAATTTTTGGATACAGTGAAACCCAAAAACAAAAAAAATAATAACAAAATTCAGTGTTTTTTCACCCTAATTAAAATCTCTTAGGCGACGGAACCAGAAACCTTCGTCGCCCAAGATATTTGTCTTGGACGACGGAAACAGTAATCTTCGTCACCCAAGATAAACAACCGAAGCCATGGAACAGTAACATTCGTCTCCTAAGATAAAATACCTAAGCGACGGAAATAGTGACATTCGTCGCTTAAGATAAACAATCTGTCCAACGAATACAAAGATCAATCGTCGACTAAGAACAGTTACACATTCGTCGGGCAAACACTATACCGATGAATTTTTCGTCGCTTAAGAACGATCATATATTCGTCGGCAAACATATATACCGACGGCAGTTCCGTCGGTTAAGAGGAATTTCATATTCGTCGGCTAAGAACATTTCCGACAAAAACTTTCTGTCGATAGAGAGTTTTATCGACGATTCCGTTTTTCGACAAGGCAGGTAAGGGTCTGTCGAGTTGGATCGGTCTTAGTCGACGACTAACTTAATTTTCGTCGCTTAAGTGTCTACCTCACGACACCTAGGCGACGGAACTTAGACGACGGATAATTCGTCGGCCAAGATTGTAATCGACGGATATGCGGTCTTAGGCGACGAATTGTTTCCGTCGACTAAGTCGATATTTCCACTAGTGCATGGATTTACCACTGGTGTTATCAAGGACCATGTTTTTTATAACGGCATTATGCCTAATTACAGGAATTAGGCAAAACATGGTGAACCTTCTGCCATGAATGCCAGAAGTAACGAAGAGTCGGAAACAGTAGAAGGTTTGCCAGAGGGTGTAGACAGTGAAGAAAGTCAGGGTGAGGAGATATCAATTGACTCAGATGAGTTTCTTAGGTTTGTGGAAGATGGAGATAAACCTTTGTATCCCGGTTGTACAAAGACAACAAAATTGAACGCTCTTATTGAACTGTTCAATTTGAAAGCGAAGCACACAATGACTGATGCTTGCTTTTCCAACGTGCTATTGCTGATTGAGATGTTGCTTCCTGTATTAAATGAATTACCTAGCAATATATATGAGGTGAAGAAATCATTTGCAGCATTGGGGATGGAGTATGAAAAAATTCATGCTTGTCCAAACGACTGCATTTTGTATAAAGGGGACCATGAGGAAGTTGTAATCTGTCCAGAATGTAGTATGTCACGTTATAAGCTGGGAAAGAATAATGTTGTGAGGGACGGGATTGCAGCGAAGATTTTGTGGTACTTCCGTATTATACCAAGATTTAAAAGGATGTTCCAGTCACCAAAAACAGCTAAGGACTTGACTTGGCATGCCGATAGGAAAAAAGATGGCATGATGCGGCATCCGGCTGATTCACCGACTTGGGAATTGGTTCACAAAAAGTGGCTAGAATTTGGAAAAGAACTTAGGTAGAAACCTTCGTTTAGCCCTCTCATCTGATGGATTGACAGTAGCCTATTAGAAGTAAATTGGAGCATTAAAGAATGCAAAATACACTTACCCTATCCTTTAACCAGACTGGAAATGTCGAATTCTGTTTTTCCCTCATCCACTTCTTGTTCTAGTTTGCCCCTCGTACTTTAGGTCAATAATCAGTTTGGTCTCATATCTTTCTTTTTAATAACGTTAGTCCTTGAAGTTCTATTTCACATCAGTTTAGTCCAATTTTTGAATTGCCCTCCTTACCATGACGTCATGCGCTAAGTTGTCTGTGACACAAGGGCCCAGTTTCTGACTTAAAAGGGCAAAATAGTCATTTTATCATATACCAAAATGAAAAGAACAACATACAGTTCATCATCAATCCTTCAACTCCCTCCGTTTCTAGAATTTAAGGAACATAATAACTTAACTCTGTTCCAATGCTGCTGCCAAGCTCAACCAAACCCAGAAAATCCCAACTCCTCCATTCTTAATTAAACCACCCTGCACAATAATAATTGAACACTACCAAAATCCCAGAACTCCAACTTCTTCAATCTCATCCCAAAATCAAAACTGACTATCTCATACAAATTCAGTATACTAACAAAGCCGGAAACCAATTCCTTCAACCCCCATCGCCGCCGTGAACAGCGTCACTCACGGTGGTCCTCCTCTGCCTAAAACCCAAATTCTCCCAAACATCACCAAACTTAATTCCAATTATATATAGAGGTAGAGCTCGAAGAGAAGATCAAGGTTCATACCTCAATTGCCTTCGACGGTGGCGGAAAACACATAAACTCACCGGAAAACTGCTTGAGCTTCAATTAATCGATTCTCAGTCATGGAGGCTCCTCTAAAGAAATCGAGACCACATACATAACGAGGATGGCGAGACTAAGCTATCCACACCGGTCATGCTCGCTGCCGTGACCGGAATCAGAAACCCAATCGGAGAGGCAGTCACCTTCTCTCCTCCGATTCTCTTTCATTTCAGCAGCGCTCCTCCATGAAATCTGACACAACAGAGACGTCGGGGACGGACGACGAAGAACGACCCCTCGGGCCACCGATAGGAAGCGGAGAGACGGCCGAACCCGAAATCGAAAACCCGATCGGAGAGGCAGTCACCTTCTCTCCTCCGATTCTCTTTCAGCAGCGCTCCTCCATGAAATCTGACACAACAGAGACATGGGGGACGGCGAGAAGAAGCCCTGGCCACCGATGGGACGCTGAGAGACGGTCGGACGATGGAAGGGAGCGCTGAGCTCCGTCGCAGCTCGAGACGGGGTCTGGGACTCCGATCTCTATATACTCCTCGTTATATTGATGAGGGCAATATATGATAAAATGACTATTTTGCCCTATTAAGTCAGAAACTAGGCCCTTGTGTCGCAGACAACTCAGCGCATGACGTCATGGTAAGGAGGACAATTCAAAAATTGGACTAAACTGATGTGAAATAGAACTTCAAGGACCAACGTTATTAAAAAAAAGATATGTGACCAAATTAATTATTGATCTAAAGTACGAGGGGGCAAACTGAATTTAATCCTAAATTAAATCCAAATATTCCTTATGCTCCCTAAGTAGAAGAACAAGGTAAACCATTCAGAAAAGTTTATTCATAAGGTTAAAGAGTATTGAAATGAAAAAGAAAAATATAACTGAATATATGATGATGTAGACACTTACGCCAAGTAGGGTTGGACATCTTCAGTATTTTGTAATACATGCACAAAGGTGTGCAAGATGCATATGCTTTCCGTAAACTGATATCATTCTTGGCCGTGACAAGGGCCTGTTCTGTTTGTGGTGTCCATGCCAGCTATGCTTGTAGAGGGAATTCCCACAGTGGTAGCATCTTCAGCAAGGATACGGTCCGCACAAAACTCCTTAGCCTCTTCAACAATGTACTTCTCAGCTATGCACCCCTCAGGAAAATGTCGATTTTTGACATACCTTTTGAACACTTTCATGTACCTCTCGAAGGGGTACATCCATCGGAAAAACACTGGACCACACAATTCAACTTCTCTAACAAGATGGACTGTCAGATGAATCATTACGTCGAAAACTGAAGGTGGGAAGAACTTTTCCAGCAAACATACTGTATCAACCAGATGACATTGCATTTGTTTAAGTCTAGAAACATCTATGACTTTACTACAAATTGCCTTAAAGAACAGGCAAAACTGAATAATGGCATACCTAACAGGCTTCTCTAAAACTGATCGTAATGCAATTGGGAGAAGGTACTGCATCACCGTGTGGTAGTCATGTGACTTAAGACTGACCAATCTTAAATCTTTCATACTAACCAGATTCCTAATATTTGAGGAGAAGCGTACGGGAACTGACATGGCGAACAAGGATTTGCACACTATTTTCTTCTCCTCTAGCAGCAAGTTCCAACTACCCAAAGGCAACTTAGCCTTTTTAGACCAGCAGTGGGCTTCAAATCAGTTCGGATGCCCATATCGACCATGTCCAAATGGGAAGCAGCTCCATCCTTTGTCTTTCCGAGAATATTCAGTAGGGTACCAAGTATGGCATCGCAACAATTCTTCTCAATGTGCATCACATCAAGAATATGGCGTACTGGAATATATTGCCAGTAATCAAGTTCAAAGAAAACGCTTTTCTTTTTCCAACAAGGTCTTGGTCTACCAGCATGCTTGGCAGGCTTTTTTCCTTTTCCAAAGTCATGAGGCAAACCTTCCACCCTTGACAACACTTCTTCTCCAGCTAATGGTTCAGGAGTGACTTCATCCTCGATAGTGTTGTCGAATGCAGCAGCCTGCTTTCGGTATGGATGGTGTCTCCACAGAAATCGGCGAGTCCTCAAAAACCCCATTTTCTTGCTATGTTTCAGCCTATAGGGTTTGGTTTCATCAACACAAATAGGACAAACATTATATCCTTTAGTGACACTACCTGAGAGGTTCCCATAAGCGGGAAAGTCATTTATAGTCCAAAATAGGACCGCCTTGAGTGTAAAGACTTCGTCTTACAGCGTCATACACACCTTCAACCCCATCTATTAACAGTTGTAGATAGACATCAATATCTTTTCCAGGTTGTTTGGGACCTGATATTAACAACGATAACATCATGAACTTCCTCTTCATGCATAACCATGTAGGAAGGTTGTACGTGACAAGAATAACTGGCCAATAAGAGTAGCGGCTGCTTAAAGCAGCGTGGGGATTGAATCTAGGCCTGGGACGATTCAGATTGGGTAAAAAAAACAGTAAAACCGCACAGTAAATTTGTTTACTGTAAACGGTTCGGTTTTTAAATTTTTTTACTTAAGAACCGCACCCAAACCGAACCGTTTGAAACCAGTTCGGTTTCTGCGGTTCCTGTGCAGCATGATCAGTGTGCAAAATTTTCTGATTTTTGTCCAGTACAACATGAAAGTCTCAAAACATGAATGCACTCAATGCAGCAATGTTTCAAAGTTCAAACCAACAAAGTGAACATACCAAATTACCAATTGTCAAATGTCAAATAGAAAGAAATGCAGCAAAAGCAAAGTAGCAAACAATAAAACACAACTCCAAGTCTCCAAGCAAAACAATGGAAACATGACACAGTTCCAAACTTCCAAGTTCCAATAACAACAAGATAAATATTAAATAGATAGGAGGGGCTGGAGGACAGAGGGCTTCAAAGTTGATCAGCAGCATCAGCTAGCACTTGGCAAGTTGGCAGCTTGATTTTTAGACTTCTAAATTCTAATATCCACTCTTCACTATTACAAAGGCTCCAGCTCCAGCTCTAGCAAAACCTATTGCAATAGTAACATTAGTACATACTGTACATTACTTCCTCTCTAGCATAACTTACACAAGACACAAGTATATAAAAACTCAAAACTGAACTGCTGAACATAAACAATTAAACATAATGCAAACCTGGGATCATTTGTTTCTTTTTCCAAACTTTGAACTTTTTGAAAATTTGGAAGCTTTTGAAGGTTTCGAAGTTTTTGAAGCATCACTGCTTTTTGAAGGTTTGGAAACCTTTGCAGCCTTTCGTCTTTGCTGAGTGGCTAGCTCCTCTTCTTGAATTGCCAACTGAAGCTTCTCTAATCTTATTCTCTCTTCTTCTGCTTGTTCTGCACATAATATAAGCTCATGTTAGTTGCATATTTGAATCTAAAACGCTGAACAATAAAATGAAATCAGCTGCAAGTTAGATACCTTTTTCAACATCTTCAAACCACCCCATTTCCTCAATACTTGGAATATATTGTAACCCCATAATTGCATCAGACTTGAGCCAATTTTGGAGGCAGATTAAGGCCTCAACAGTCCTAGGAGTTAATGAACTCCTATGTGGATCAATCACTCTCTTTCCAGTACTGAATGAACTCT